>NC_135314.1:27642699-27942699 GCF_048772815.1 Callospermophilus lateralis
CACAAAGTGTTTGGAATGTAAAAATTATTGAACAAATGAACGAAAATGCATCTTTTTTAACAACACAAGAAAGGAAAATGGGCACATATGCATAATAAGAAAAATTTATTAACCTATTCATAATGAATATCAGTTGAAGAATTTTCACAATAAGAAATGATCCATAGATATCTTAGTGTAAATATTTTCCATAACAGTAGGATTTTTTTAACTACACCAGATCTCTGAATGTTGCATGAAAAAAGGTAGCTAAAAGTAAAGATAGAAAGCTAGACCAGATAGTCTGTGTGGTATATTAAAAAAGCCAAAGACATTTTGCAGAAAAGAGCTACATGGGGGACTGTGTATAAAGCTCAGTAATATTTAGAAGATTAATTTTTATTCCTAATTATGAAAATAATTCTTTCCAAGTGTTTATTGCAATTTATTTGGAGTATTTATTCTAAAACATTAACATGAAAAACATGTTGTTGATACTCTGGCTACTTTCTTCCATAAATTTTTTTTGTACAGTTTTACATCTGAAATCTTATCACAAAATTAATTTTATATTTTTGAACTTTGATTTAAAATATAAGATGGTATTCCCATTGTCAAAGAGTTAATTTATAATTACAATATAATAGTTCTTTATATGAATATGGTATGATTTACTTACATATTTTCTTCTTGTATTCCTAGATTTAATATCAAATAAGCATATATTATATTCATAATTTTTCTTGGAAAATATTTTTGTTGTGTGTAAAACAGACACCAAAAGCTTTCATGTGAAAGTTTGAACAAGTATTTGGGTAGCCACTGTGGGTGGGCTCAGGCTCCTTTTGAATTACTCATATACATTGACCTAGAATGCTGCCCCTCTTATCCTGGTGCAAAATGGGGTGCAGGGTGGGGTGTGGGAGAGAAGATCATTGTATGAAAGTAAGCAAGAAGAGAAAGGTAAAGGAAAAATCATTTTTAATATTCATGCCTATAATGCCAGTGACTCAGAAAGTTGATGCAGAGAGTCACAAATTTAAGGTCACCTTCAGCAATTTAGCAGGACCATGTCTCAAAACAAAAACCAAAAAGGCTAGGGATGTAGCTCAGTGGTAGAGTAGCCCTGGGTTCATCAGGACAAAAAAAAAAAAAAATTCTGTAAGAGTCTTGCAATCATCCTGGTTAGGAAACTAGAAAAACACTGGGTCTCATGTTTTGGTGGGGATAATGTTCCCAGTTAAAATATTGTTACTGTGGAAGAATGAAAATGGTTAGTGGTGGATAAGGAATACTCTAAGCTATGCCTAGTTATCTTTCTCACTCCAGAGATACACCTTGTCTAGAGATATTTTGTGGAAAACATTTAAACTCGGGTATAATTAAATTTGTCTTTGAAGAATACTGTCATCAGCTTTGTAATTTAACATGTTTCTGCTATTTTGTTTAAATAATATGATTTAAAACACTTAAATATTTCATTAATTGCTTCTTGATTAGTGAAAAGCTATTCCATTGTTTAAATTATTTTAGGTCTCGTGTTCTTTGGGATTAGATTCATAATTATATTAAAATTCATTTTGTATACAACCTCTGTTTTCTGGGGCTTGGTAGAGAAATAAAAATACAATTGTGCCCAGCAAGCATCTTCTGTAGATATCCCATTTTCAACATGAGCAATGCAGACATTTATTATTAAAGTGGGTATTTCTTAAATGTATGCCCAGTAACTTTCACTAGCGGAAGTTCCCTTGACCCACATCAAATTCTCAATTAGATGCATAGTAAAAATGTCAGTGATATTGAGAAAACACCTCTGCATATTCCAGAAAAAAAATTAAAAACTAGTCCCTTCTGTAGCAATATACAATGATTTTGTAAACATTTTGAACTCAGATCCATAGAAGGAGATAAAATACATAAGCTAAAGATAATCAGGACATTTAATAGATAAGAACTTTTTTAAATTTAAATACTTAAAGAAAGTTTACTTTTGATATAAAAAAGTATTTGGTTATGGCACACTTGGGCAACATACAAATTATAATCTTTTATGAAACTTTCTTAAGCCAGATAAAACACCAACACACACTATGTACATACTAACACACTATTGTAGTAATTATGATGTGAAAAATAGAATGGAATTAGAAAACAATAAAGAAAAAACTATGAATGAGAATTAATAGTAAAAGATGGGGAGGATGAAGGTACAGAATAAAAATCCATTTTTTTTTTTTTTTAGTTTTGATGGACACAATATCTTTATTTATTTTTATATGGTGCTGAGGATCGAACCCAGTACCTCACACTTATGAGAAAAGTGCTCTACCACTGAGCCCCAGCCCCAGCCCCCTTATTTCTTAATAAGTAATGATTGGGATAGTTTCACTCTCATCTTTTGAAAATACATATAGTAAGAAATGAATGGGGATTGATCTTGCTCTTTCACCCCAATAGTGGTCTGTTGTTGTTATGTGTAATAATGTAATTAACAAATCCAAATTTCAAAATAAACAATATTTTGCAGTAAGGTTTATGGGCCTCATCCATTGGAGATTTACTTTTATTTTATTTATTAAAACCTCAGAGGTGAAACCAGGAACAGTACTTTGATTTCAACCAACAACAGAGCATGTTGTTCTGTGAACACTCTGCCTTTTCCTTCCCACACTGGGATGACAGTTACCAACCCTTCTGAAGTGCTTCAAAAGGAAGAGACGGCAAGGGGGAAGAGGAAGCCTAACAGCTTTTTATAGATGTTTTGGAGACCTAAGCATACAGGGCCTGGTGAATTTAGTCTTCTCTCTAGCCCTTCACTAAGACTTTAACAGACCCCTTGATCAAACCGACTGTACCACATGTCTCTTTCTCATGTACTTCTTCCAAGCTGACAGGCATATCTCCTGATTATCTTTTCATACCTCTGTAGTAAACTGTTTTGAAGTTTTAACTTTATCTCCAATTCCTCCTTATTCTTCTGCTCATTTAAATGATCCCATTTGTTTTTGCTATTGCTCAAACAACTTAACTAAAAATAGATTTTCATTTCTGATGAGTAAATATAACCAAGTTCACCCCATCAAAGTACAAGCACTGTGCCTTGCTAAAGTCTGGAAGCAAGAGGCAAAAATTAAGAAACTTGTAGAAAAATTTTAGACAAGCTGATCATAATAGAGCTCTTGATATGTTTTTAATTGAATATCTTAAATAAGAATGCCTTTGTGACTTTAATCTAGAAATCTGTTTCAGTTTTTTAAAATCTAATTGTGCAAACAAATGTTTTAAGACACTTCATTTTAATGTTATTATCACTAAACATTTTGTAGTCTGTCGAAATTTTAAAACTCTTCTCTTTATGACATTTTAATTGTCTTCTGTTTCATCACGATATTACATTTCAGTTAGCCTTATTACTAATTCTATGATCTCAATGCTATATGTCCAAGATACCATAGTTGGATAATTAAATAGAAAATACTGATACCTCAGGCTGTAGTTACTTTTGCAAGTTATCTACGGAGGTAATAGATAAAGGTAAATAATATTGTCATTTGTCTTATAAATGATTATATATAGTTATATAATATCACTCAAGTTTCCCTGAAAACTTTAATGTATAAATTACTAGCTATTAAGTTATGATAAAAATTAAGAAAACTAAGGTTGTGTATTAAAAACATGATCTTATAGAAAACTCAGTAATGCAATGGTTATTTCACTAGCAAGGCAAGAACACTTGAAGAAACATACAAAGATCATTTAAAAACAGTTACATATTATTCTAAAAAGAATATTCATGTTTTTGCTTTCCCCTAAGAAATTAGTCCAGCTAATTTCATTTTTCTTTCTAAGTGGCCATAACATTGTGAGATAGAACAGTACCAAACATTTCACCTCCTTGAACACTTTGCAGAAAGCTTGTTTGTCTTGGGTATTATAGTTTAGCCAATCCTAGATGTCAACCTATCAGTCCACCTGATTGATTTCTAACAAGAATAATATGGGTATAAAAATAAATGTAATGTCAAGTGCAAAATATTGAAGCCTTGCATGGATTTATGCTGCTTTACAGTATAAGTGATTTAGAGCTAAGAGAGTAGCTCCACAATTTATAAGGCTTTAAGTTTTGGAGAAATCACATACTGGATCAAAAACCACATTATGATTTAAAAATAGTATATGGATTCTCATTTTTGGAAGAACATTAGTTTGATGGTTAGGAAAGTAGGCATTCATTGAAAATCATTCTTTTTTTTAAATTTTTTTCTTGTTTCAGGGACTAAACCCAACCAAACTTTTTATTTTTTATTTTGAGAAAGAGTCATACTAGGTTGCTTACAACCTTACTAAGAAGCTGATGTTGGCTTTGAACCTGCAATTCTTCTTCCTCAGTCTCCTGAACTGCTGGGATAACAGGCATGTACTACCGTGTGTCTGGCTTGAAAAAAAATTTCTTACCTTTAGCCAATGGATAAAAAAAAAAAAAAGATGTCAACATTACAAATTAAGTGGAATTTTCTTTTTAGGTCTGAAAATACACTGCTTAAAAATAAAAATAAAAATAAAAAATGCATTGCTTATGCTCTAAACAATAAGGAAATAACTCCCTGGGTTAATATATCCTGTCATGTATATTAAAATGTCAGTAACTATGAGGGAACCCCTTAATAAAAATATTTGAGAGGGCTGGGGATCAGCAGTAGCATATTTGCCTGGCATCTGTGAAGCACTGGGTTCGATTCTCAGCACCACACATAAATAAATAAAAGAAAAAATGTCTATCAACAACTAAATATATATTTAAAAAAATACTTGAGGATAAGACTGCAATTTCAGAATTGCAGTAAAATAAAGGAAAAGCAATACATTTCTTCATTTTGTCATGAAAATTTTAGGAGCTTCCTATTTTCTTAAAAGTTCATTACCTGTCCTTTAGTTGGTATTACTGTTTTCTAAAGGTCAGATCAATGTAACATTATTTTTCCCTTTACCTAAAAAAAATTTTTGTAATATCTGAGGAAATTTATCATCAGATTCAACTTATTGGAAATGTTATCACAATGGCATTAGACTGAATAACTAATGTGGGGGTGAGAGACAAAAATCAAAATTTCTGCTTCTTAAAGGCTCACTTTGCATCCCAGTGCTGTAAGTCTTTGTTCTGTGCGGTTCAGTCCTACCATATGTCAAACCCAGCCCATAACTTTTAAAATTTTCTTTCATTTCCTTTTCTTTTCTCTCTTGTTTTGGCATGGCCCCGGAGATGAGAATAGTTTTCATTTTCTTAAAAGACTGAAAAAATGTTAAGAAAATCCAAATATATGTTTGACACTGTATGTGTTCTACAAAGCATGTCACATTTACTATCTGGCCCTTAACAGGAAATAATACACACACACACACACACACACACACACACACACACACATATAAATGTGTGTGTGTATATATATATATATATATATATACACACATACACGCACACTGTTGATCTCTTTTCTAGTGCTTTGAGGTCCCCAACTGACACATTTACATGCTGTCAGCTGATAACAGAAGAAAGAAAATGCCTGGAGAATTCACCAGAGGTTTACACGGGTCAGCAGATTGTGTCTTGCACTTTGGCCATCTTTTCATTGTGAAGAACTCAATCCCTGAATCACTTGGCCATACATAACCAAAGGGGACACTGGGAAACGTTTTTGAGCTGTATACTCAAGAGAAAAATATAAATTGCCAGACAAACTTCTAGCTATCTTCTCCATATATAAATGTAACATCAAAAAGAACCTTTGCAACAGATGAAGTCACAATGTATTTTGAAAGCATGTTTTTGGAGTGGGTGTTTTCATTAAAGCGGATGCATCTAGAAAATGCTGTTATCTCTGATCACCCAGATGAATGATAACTTCTCATTCACTAATAATTATTTAGCATTCTTTAACATAAATCAGTAGTATAGTGCAGTATTTTACAAAAATCTTTGAATCTACTCTTTAGTCCAGACTTAAAATACAACCCAATTACTTTTTGCTTACATACAATAAAGTAGAGGATATTTCCTGGTTGATCATATAATTTCTTCAACATATTCAATATTGACCCCCACGAACTTCTCTCAAATCCAGTTATCTGCTTATGAGACTGTAAGTCCTTCTCTATGATATGTCTCATCAGCATCCCATTTCCATCCCTACACTATCAAGAACTATGATAAGTCTTAACTTTTATCTGACTTGTAGACTAACAAGTAAACCCTGAGGATAGGTGAAACCTGGGAGAGAGAGAATGAGTTTTGTTACTCACAGTGCAGCAAGCATCATGAACTATACATGTGCATCTCAGTTTCCATTGAAAAGAAGACCTATGGGAGCATCAGAGTAGGGCCTGGTGAGTGACTACACACATAATCTCCATTTCAGCAGAACGATATTCTTCAGGAGTCCAAGTATTTTATGAATGGTCATAAGCTCTCAACTCTGGCAGGAAACAGACTATATGCAAACATGCTCTCTGTTCTGGTCAGCTTCCCTGATTCATAAGATTCTCATGAAGAGTCTAGAATGAAGGGCAGACAGTGCCAGACTAGCAAAACAGGAAAAATCACAAGAGACTGAAAGAGAACTTATCCTCTATATTGTTGTCATTAGATTACAATAATTTCAAGTCCATCTAGCACATATCATGTCTGTATTCTCTAATACAGAATATAAATTAATAGAAGATAAAGGTAGATTAAATGAAATCTATACCTACTCTTCATGGGGAAAACTGAAATTATAATTTTAATACTGACAAAATTATTTTTCAGGCCAAATTTATGTAAGTGCAAAAGGATGAAATGTCACTAAAATTAATTATAATATGCCGTGGTCCGGCTGCAGCAAAATAATGGGGGCGGGGGTGACGAGCAACTTGTGTAGATTGATACAGCAGGAGTGAGAGCCGTTTATTGTAGGACCGGATCGATATTTATACATTCCACACAGCTTATCTTAATTAGCATAAAGTAGCTACAGCAGTCAACCAATAAGGAATCTCCACACTTAATGGCTTGCTTTTGTTACTTCACAAACCACTCCCTCTGGCATTTTGCCAGGCGCCATCCAGACTTGTTTACAGACTCTAACAATAATATATGTCTTTGATTTTTAAATTTTTTATATGTTTTTTTTAGTTATGCATGACATTAGAATATATTTGACATACCATATATACATGGAGTATAATATCTCATTGTTGTGGTTATACATGATGTAGAGTTAAACACTGGTTGTGTATTCATATATGAACATAGGAAATATATGTCTGTTTCATTGTATTGTATTTCCCATTCACATCCTCCCTTTGTTCCCCCCAACCCCAGCCTGTCCAATTTGGCTTTCAGTTTTTTTCAGACTGGCTTATTTCAGTTAGCATGATAGCCTCTGGTTACTTCCATTTACTGGCAAACGCCATATAAATTCATTCTTTTTATAATTGAGTCTAGCGTGTATATATACAACATTTTTTCTTTATCCTTTCATCTGTTGAAGGGCACCTAGTTTGGTTCCATACTTAGCTAATGTGAATTTGAGCTGCTATAAACACTGATGTGGCCACCTCACTATAGTATGCTGATTTTAGTCCTATATGCCTAGGAGTGGGAAAACTGGATCAAATGGTGGTTCCATTTCAAGTTTTCTGAGGAATCTCCATACGGTTTTCCAGAGTGGTTGCACCAATTTACAGTCCCACCAGCAATGTATGAGTGTTTCTTTTCCCCCACATCCTCACCAAAATTTATTTTTATTGTATTCTTGATAATTGTATTCTGACTGGAGTGAGCTGAAACCTCAATGTAGTTTTAATTTACATTTCTCTAATTTCTCCATGTGTTGAACATTTTTTTTTACATATTTGTTGACCAATTGTGTTTCTTTTTTCTGTGAAATGGCTGCTTAGTTCCTTTCCCAAGTTATTGATTGGGGTTATTTGGCTTTTTGGTGTTGTTTTGAGTTCTTTATATATCCTGAAGATTAATGCTCTTAATATAGTTTTAACATGTAATTAGATTCTTTGCTTTATAAACAGGAATTGTTTTGACTCAAATTTTACTGAATGGTAACCAAATGCCCCACAGATAAGTGCATATAGGTCATAGTCAGTAAATATAATTTCTCATCCATTACTAGAAAGTTTTTTAGTTAGAAATGTAACTTATAGGTATGCTCAAGCTGGAACTCCAGCTATAATTGCAAATCACTACTTATGGGACAGCATATTGATTCAATAAAATTCTTAGATCAGATGATTTATATTGGTGCTCTCTATCCAAGATGAACCAAAATAAAATAGGATGTGTTGTAAGCATGATTCTTTCAGTTTTCTTTGATGATAAAATGCTTGATGCTTTCATCGGAAGCAAGATTTTCCAAGATAAGTACAATGTGGAATTTAATATTTGTCTGATAAGTGCCTGAATGAAAGCACACATATGTGCACCCACATAAGTTGATTTACACGAAGGATGGAGTTCTTCTAGAATGAAGTTTTGTGCTTGAGAACACATACAATACAACTCATAAATTAGAAAGATATTAATTGCTGAAGAGCAATTTAAGTGACAAGGCAAGATATAGATTGAGAAATAGTATTAGGTAACAGTGGTATGAGAATGTGGCCTTGACTATGAGAGTGACATGGAGGAGGCTATTGTGCCTAGCAGTTTGATGGACGGTAAGCACAAGTGAGAAAGCCTTTGAGACTTCCAGAGAAAACTGGGGAAGTATAATTTATACCATTTATTGTATAAGAGTGCAAAATCTGATTCATTGCTTCAGTTAGGACCTCATTCTGTCCAAAGCTTGTTTGAACCTGAGCACATCTGGTTTGTACTTTTTGGCATTTGCATATTCCTTGAATCTGTTTTCATGATGGACTCTTTATTTTTATCACTTTCCAGCTATTCTTTTTCTTTCATATAAAAAAATATGTCAAATTCTATTTATTTAGTTATTAAGTATTTTTAGAAAAAAAAATAAGTTCTCCCATTCTTCTTTAGTCTTTTAAGATGATCATTTTGGAAGCATATTGATTTGTTTAACTTAAATATAAGCAATATTGTATTTAAAAATCGACAGATTGATATTTCATATGACTTTCATATCCAGGAATTAGGTAAGGGCTTAGATTGCAATGGAATTTAACTTACTTAACAGTGACACAATAAACAAAAGAAGGTGTGATTTATGTGTCTTAAATGAGAAAGTGATTGCATATGCTAACAAGATGAGGAAAGGTTTCAAGAAGACATTAAAATGTGGGTGAAATCCCACTGTGTTCAATGTCAGTAGCCTTTGTGCCTATTCATCAAAATTTTTGAACAAGGAGGTAATGTTGTCTGAATTATACTTTCCAAGATGAAAAGTCAAGGACACCCAAAAATCTGTAGCACAGGTAGGAGGCACTTAAGGTAGTCCATGAAAATGAGGACCTGCTCAGAAAATACTTCATGACACGGTCACAGTTTATAGAAGGAATGAAGGACAAAATATTCCTTCAAGGTTTAAGCCTGAACCCAGAAAATGAAGATGTGAATGTGTTCTGGGAAATGATGTGTTCAGTTTTGAATAGGTCAATTTGAGTTACAGTGCCCTATGGGCAGCTGAAAATGTGTTGAAAAATCCAACTCAATGATTTGGAAGTTATCTTGATGTGATAATAACTATTTATGGAATACTAATATTTAGGTTTTATGCAGGTTGTTTAATATACATTTTTTATGCTTAATTCTTAATTCGCCTGTGATAAGAATTCAGTATAGATTCCTGTATATTCAGTTGATAATTTGTGCTGTTAAAAAACTTAATGGGTACTTGTCAGTTTTTTCTCCATCTGAATTTCAATCATATAACT
The DNA here is from genome assembly GCF_048772815.1 of Callospermophilus lateralis. Lineage (NCBI taxonomy): Eukaryota > Metazoa > Chordata > Mammalia > Rodentia > Sciuridae > Callospermophilus > Callospermophilus lateralis. The sequence continues at coordinate 27,652,576 of NC_135314.1, forward strand.
GCAAAGACTATGAGCTCTTAACCTTTGAGCTCTACTGTGTTTTTGTGATGGTGGTTTAAACTGTGTTTGCAGCAGAAATCAGAAAAAAAACAAGTAAAGCTATGGAGATAAAGGAGAAAGGAACTTGAGATGCAAAGAGATGTGTGGGAGGAGGGGATGTTCACATGAATAGGCCAAAACAAAGCCCATATCAGGAACAAAACTCCAGTATGACTTGCAAAAGATACAAGGTATGGAACAGCCTTGTGGAAAACTTAGGAAAATCAATTTCATTTTCTTTTTTGGGAGGGAGGGGCAGGTAATATTGGGGAATGAAGCTAAGGACACTTTACCACTGTGTTACATCCCCAGCTCCCCCACATCTCTTTTATATATTTATTTACTTACTTACTTAGTTACTTATTTTGGCTATTGAGACATGGTATCACTAAGTTGCTGAGGCTGGTCTTGAACTTGTGATCCTCCTGCCTCAGCCTCCCAAGTCCCTGGGATTGCAGGCATGCATAACTGCACCCAGTGGGAAAGTTTTTTTCAAGTGTACTTTTTGTCTTTATTGTTCATAACCTGTCTCCAAAATGTTCCTGTGAGGTATGTTAAGTATAGGTATGCAGGTGTGGCTCCCCTGTAGGCACAGTATCTATCAGTTTTTAGTACAAAGAAAACATCTCAACAAGAAAACTATTATTCCTGCTGAATTATAACGTAACTATTTTTGGTGTTAGAATTTTATTGAATTCTCTAGATGTCAACACATGTGATGTTTTTCCAGAATGTCTTTTTGCCAGAAAACATATCTAAAGAATAAATTAAATTTTAATCTTCCTAATTTTTGTAAGTAAAATTAGTTATGAGGTACTGAAAATTTCCTTGATATTAATAATAAAAATAATATCTTAAACCTAAGAGAGCAGCATCACAGGGAATAAATGAAGGGCTAGAGGAAAAAAAAAACAGTTTTTTTAGTTCATGTTTCCTTTTCATACTTCAGTGTAAGTTATTTAATTGATGAACATTTAATTAGGAAGTTTCTTTTGTTATATGTATTTTCCTATAAATCACTTTCTGGTTCCATATTACTTGCTTTACCATTTCTACTTCAAAGCTTTCCCAAGTCTAAGATTGTGTTTTCAGGAATTTTATTACTGTATAGAAGTGCTCCTTTAAGTAGTCATTCTGTGTTTCCCCAGTGACCTCAGCTTCTCTTTAATCTACTCATCCCCACCACAGGGCAGGCTCTTGGGGACCTAAGTGGATCAGGCTTTGTCCTGGCAGGCCAGTTAGCTTGGGCTTTGATCACACAAAAGGGAAATCACTGTAGTTCAGCCTTGTCCTCTGGAAGTTCCTCTTGGGACCTTGGAGAAAGGCTTTCTTTGTTTCTTCATTTTTCTTTAAGATTTAGCAATCTCTAAGGGAAAGAATGTTATCTTCCCAAGGTGCACTAACAGTCTTCTATAACCTGAGAAAATTTAAACAACAACAACAACAACAAAAAATATCTACAGCTCCTACAAAGGGAGCTTTGGAGAAAAACCTAATGTATTCCTTCTATTTATTTTTGAAAACAGGTCAAAATTGTTTTCAGGGTGGGAGTTATTGACTTTTAAATTACTTTCCAGTTTTGGTTCCATGAAATATTACTCTTTTGGCCTTCAAAATCATGCCTGATGACATGTAGTCGACAGTTGCATAATATAGCAGTTAGAAATGTGGGCAATGCCTATCAAAAAGACATATTTTATTGTCCAGAGTTACTGGATGACTTGGGGACGGTTTCATGTTTCACAGATGCTCATTCATTCATTCATCATGTTTCTCCATTGGGGTTTGCAGATAACTTTGTCAAGTCAATCATATTATGAGAATTGAGCTTACATTTAAATCTTCGTAAGGGATGTAAGTAATTTGAGCTTTTGCCCATCTTTTCACCAATCAGAAAGGGAAGAATTTGCTTGATATGCTTATAAGAATGGCAATGTGAAGGCAAAACAATTACTCTCTACCCTCCTCTTGTGGCTTGCAGTTACAACAGGGCCACTTTGCATCAATTGGGAATAAAAGCATAATGATATACTCCCTAATGCGAGGATGATGCTGTCTGATAGATATCAGCACAGCTTGAAGGAGGCCATGGCTACATCAGAACCAAAGGTTCATAGCTTTTTGTGGCTGATCACCTACAGAGAAATATCATTCAGATAAAATAGAAAAAAAATGTATTATGACTCTTTACCATTAGCGTTTCTTGCTGGGAATTAGATTTGTTTTGAATAATATTATGGGAAGACACACTACCAGAGGATCCATTTATATTCTGATAATCATTTTTATTGTGACTACTTTCATGTATGTCATCTTCTCTGTTTCCAAACCCTAAGGCATAGATTGTACTTTGACCTCTGTAGTCCTACTTGTTACCTGAGTTAATTAATGCTTTCATTACTAATGAACAAGTCAAAACATTGTGACAGGACCATTGTAATGTCAAAGTGCAAAATTATTCTATTTATGTTGGGTTTGGGAACCTTAAAAAATTTCACCTAAAAGTTTGTGTGGTGCCATTTACATGCACATGTGTGTAGATGTGGAGGTTTGTTCCCATCTGTTTTCCACACCTGATATCCCCACTTTCTTTAAGTCATCTTTTTTAACCCAGAGAGAATATCATATCCTCTTTTGTGGACATCTAGGCTTGGCGCCTTGGAAAAAATCTCCAGATATAACTGACATTTTCTATGGTGAGAAAGACCAGTATAATGTATGCAGTGTTTAATAACAAGACTTAGGTCAGAATTTCAACTTGCTTTATGAATTCAAGTTGACTTTCTCTTGCTGTTTAATAATGCTCTATATAAATACTAATGTTTAAAATATGATATTTAACATAGTTATTAATGACTTGGAAGTTGAATCTTAACCATGAGTCTGAAAGCCTTAATTTTTGTCTTTATGCAGTGCTAGAGATCACATTCAGTCTCTTGCAGAGTTCTCTACCACCGAACTACATCCCCAGCCTCCCAGTAACTATTTTAATGAAGGATATTTTTTAACACATATTTGAAATGTGCTTAAACATAAATAGAAAACAAAGAAGGACATTGCCTATAGCCAAAGAAAATCAGGCAAGACAAACATGAATCATAGAGGAACACTAATAAAGTAATATTCACAATCTATTGTTCTGTTTAGTTTTTTGTAGAAACATGTACATGCAAACAGATTCTGATTATCATTGTTGTCAGAAATTTGTATTCTTGGTCTGTTCATAGAAGACCTTGGAAGTAAATGATTAGGACACATAGGATTTATCTTAAAATATCAATTAAGTTGATATATTTTTAACTTTAGTATTTCTATTATGAAATAATAGAAACATAATAATAGAAATAGTCACTACTGCTTATTATTGCATGGACCTTATGTTTTGCTATGTATATCCACAGAATTTTTTCCTCAAACCACACAATAAAATACTGATATATGTGGCCTGGTATTTCTTTTATGATTAAAGAAATTGAAATGCATTAAATTACATAATTGTACCAAGATCACATGTTGCTGAAGAGGAGCCATGGCATTCATCCCTAAGTCTTCTGAAAAAGAAAAAGATTATTAAAAAGCACAAAATATGCGATGACACATGCCTTTAACCTGTGTGGCTTGTGAGGCTGAGGCAGGAGGATTGCAAGTTCAAAGCCAGCCTCAGCAAAAGTGAGGGCTAAGCAATTCCGTGAGACCCGGTCTCTAAATAAAATACACAATAGGGATGAGGATTTGGCTCAGTGGTTGAGTGACACAATATGCTTAGGAAAAGGCAGAATTTGTACTTTTTAATGGTGTATAAATAATAATTGCTTTCATTAATAACCTTTGCACGTTCCTCAGAAATAATTTGAAAATAAAATTATATTTTGTATTTTAATAGTGCCATGGACTTAGACAGTGTGAGAACTATGAAACTAGTAGATCTTTGAGCTCTTTGGGGCAAGTGCTTTCCAGAACTGCTTGAACATCAGAATCACCTGAGGAAGTCTAAAATGAAATCATTGGACCAATCCTTTGGCTATTTTGTTTTACTCTATTTGGAATCAGGTTTCTGAATCCTAATCTTACTATTTTTTTTTCTTTTAGCTTTACCAGGATTCTGATGGAATGGTTTCAATTATTTTTCTCCATAATATATTTGGATTAATCAGTATGAAACTTAGAACTTCTAAATTTCCTGAGACTTATGGTTCTGTTTTATGTCTTTAGTGTTTGTCTTGTTCTTATAAATACACATATGTGTCAACTTCTAGGCACAGGCATAAAGGCATTTTTTTTATATTCATCATTGAGGAAGAACTGATCTGGATTCAAATTTCTTATTTACCTACTATTAACGAAGTGATTTTGAGTGAAGTAATCAACATATGAAGTTCAATACTAAGAACTTTTATACATCTTCATGTATAAAAGTGTGATGCTGCTGGTAGCCTCACAGATTTATTGTGAGGGTTAAGTCAGCAAATGTAATCACAATGTTTGAGACCTAGCTGATGTTAAAACATTTTAATACTGTAATAATTTTATGTTATATCTGTATTTCATCAAAAATCATATCAATAATTGAAAAAATAAATAAAATCATATCAATAATTTTTAGCACATACTTTTGAATGTCATCTCTTATTTATCTACTATTACAATAGTTATGCTAAACTTATCTGGATATACTATATTGGTCAACCTAGTAAAGAGAATAATTTCATTACCAATTCAGTTCTCAAATTAAGATGTAATAGTTTTACACATGTACTAATTTCAAATTATATGTAGTCTGGCCACTGTCTGCAGAATTAAAGACATGGCTCACATTACATATTCAGAGTATGGAAATGGCTAACATACTCTCAGTTGGAGTGAGACAGGTTTGGCATATAATTCCTAGTTTCCTTCTGGTAATTATCCATTACTCTGCTTGCTTTCTTTGTTCTCAATATTTCCTTTTCCTTTTCTTTTCCTTTCTTCTTTCCTTCTCACCCTCTCTTCCTTCCTTCTCTCTCTGTATTACTGAGGACTATAATGTAAAATGGTTCACAAAGATTTGTCTGATATCTGGAATAGTTATTTAGAGATGCTTATAAAATATTCCAGTTTGATGTTTGGTCTCTATGCATATTTATATGACTATAAATCACACTGGTTTCGTTAGCATACTATTTGTGACTATTATCTTACTAATCTAACTTTAAAAAGATGGTCTTGAAAAGTTAGGTCTTTCTCTGGTGTTCATACATGATTGATGAAGTGGCCTTTATGTGCAATATAGTGTGGATTGCAGAAACAGCAACTTCAGTCCTTTATGAGACTGAATTTTACTACCGATTTCCCCATAAATATCAAGTTATAAATAAACTGCCTCAAAAGTGCTGCAGCCAGATTCCAGGCTGCTCACTAATTGGCCTGCCACAGATGGCTTTAACCAAATAACATCATTAGATTATCCCATTGTTACAAACTTTCTGAAAATAGCAAGGCATGTGTGGCTTTTGACAAGAGGTTACAAAGGAAAGGTGTAGAACAATTTGTTAAGGCATATTTTAATTCAAGAGCATGTCATTTCCTCTCCCAAAATACAATTCTAACTTAACAGTTGAAGCCAATATTCAGATCATTTCCTGGACCTTGTACATACATAGCTCATGGATTTATATAAATGTATAGAAATATAAGCAAGGTTAAAATAGAAAATGTTCTGTAAGTGCATTATAATATATTGCTATGTATCCTTGTTTCATGCAGATGTTACAGGCACAGTTGTGCTCACAGGATCTTTCTAGTCATCTCAGAACCAAATTCCCTTGAATAGCATGATAGAGGAATGGTTTTACATTATACTTTATGCTACAGAATGATTTTTGTATGGTCACAAAATAGTATTTAAACTGCTGGAAGATTGAGAAAGTTGAAAGAAGTAAAGAAACCATATTGATAATATTTAACTTCTCTAGTCTGTGGATAGGAAAATGGTTGCAATAAATACATAGAAAGTCTCCTTGAACTCACACATAGAATTTAATGAACTACATTGTCTTCCAGCCCCACCTGTCCCATCGGCTCACATATCTAATACTCATTGGACTTCCCTTCTTACTCTAAGTTAAAATTAAGGCAGACATCAAAGGGTGTTGGTAAAGAATCAAGGAGACTGTATTTTCTTCTTCATTTAGAAAAGTCTCTTTCTCAAACATGAGAGTAAAAGGCAGAGAGGAGACTTTGAGTCCCTACAACCATTTTCAAACTGTTAACTACATTATGTTTTTTTGATGAGTTCAGGGGGAGTTCTTTAAAGAAACTGTATCTAGTGAACTCTCTAAACACACTCCTAATTAACACCTAAATTCTTTCTTTTAAGCCAGACAGAGACTGTCTTTGCATAACAATGTCTGGGGTATTTGCAAATCACAGCTTGCTTCAATTTTTTAGGGGTTGCAGTTCTTGTGACCAGAAATGCCTGTGAAAGCAAATTTATTACAGTCTGAGAGGAGGAACAGTTAAACTAAAAATGATCTCTGATTGAGAATAGCAACATTAGATGTCTGACATCTGTTTCCCTAGTTGTTTTAAAACTCAACATAGACGAAGCATTTTAAATCATAATGAAGAGAATACTTCCAATTCAAGGCACATGATTATAAAAAAATTCAATAGCTTCATTTTACAAGATAACTAATTTTTAGATAACCATTAAGATACTTGACAAAAATTCAGCAGTTCATATATGTTAAGACTTGCTTTTTAGTGTTTTGAATCCAGCTGCTTCTTTTTCATAAAAGAATTTGCCAAAACTCTGAATTTTGAATGTGTACATTCACATGACCTTTCCCTAAGAGGAATAAAGGACACATTCGTGATTTTGGAAACAATAACTGACACTTTTGCTGGAGTAAATCCTTATCAAAACAAATTTATTTGATGGTGCAATTTTGATTGATTAGAACAACGTTATGTTTTTATAAACTTCTAAAAATTATAACAGCATAGAGAGCAATTATTTATGATTACTTAGGGCCTGTAGTTGCTTATTGTGTCTGTACAATAAGTTATTACTGCTTTATGGGAAGTTATATGTAAAATCAGTAATACATTAAACCTTAATTTCCATCTGACATCAAATAAAAATATACATGTAAAGGTGATGAATTTTTGGTAGTACCAATCACTGTCACACATTCTAAGCAAGTGAAATTTTTAGAAAGGATTTGAAAATGTAATGAAAAATATGAAGGAAAATAATTTCTTTCGTGTAGGAGAATCTGCAAGGTATAATTAGGAGAAAGGAGAAACTTCAGCATAGATATTTATTGACATGCTGAACGTTTTGTGAGATTTTCAACAAATTAGAGAATTATGATGTGGCTTCTTTTATTCATTTTAAAAGTAAATATTAAGAATACAACTTTTCTATTTCATAAGGCTGTTAGATGTAAGTAAAATTTTTGCTCAAACATTTGAAAGTACCTCCTGGTTTCTATATATGTATGTATGTGTGTGTGTGTGTGTGTGTGTGTGTGTGTGTGCGTGCTGGTGATGTTATCATATTTAACTATTCCTTGGATAAGATTTTGACTTAGTTTCTAATGTATTTAAGCAATCTATCATACATTTAGGTACTGAAATTAGTTTACTGAGAACGATGTTTTAATTTTGACCATGTAGATAATATAATAGGTACCATATATTCATCTTCAATAGACAATAATATGGATTATTATCCATACCTGTTTAGTGAGGATTTAATACTGACAATTATATGAATTTACACAGTGAAATAAAATGTAAATTGCTGTGCCTGACAAGGGCAAAGATTTTAACAATATTGCTGTTATTATATATGATGGCAATATTATTACATTTATCATTTTATTACCAAAATAACGTCATGGAATAGGTATTAATATCCCTCCTTTTGACTAGGGAAACTTAGGCTTGGAAGGTAGTAAGGAAATTGTTTGAGATCAAATTGTGAATATAGAGTTAGGAACTGGATGGGTTAAGTGTTTATGGCTCTAAATTGTCACATTCTGCTAATACTCTCAGATATATATTCACTTCCTCCTGAAAATTCATATGTAGCAAAACTAAGACTACCATTGAATGTATATTACTTCATATAGAGCAATCTAAAATGGTTGGATAAATACAAAGCTAAATAAAAATTCTTAAAACAGATAATTGCAAGCCCAAAATAAAAGGGTCTACTTTGGGACTCTTCTTTTCCTCATCATTAGGTAATACTTGGTGAATTTTAGAAGTGGCTTTTTTCCTTTTTTTTTTTTTTTTGTGGTGGCATTAAGGACTTTGTGTGCAGAAAAGAAAATAATCAGAGATGTATTTTGGTTTTTAGAATTAATATTTGGTGGTGAAAGAATCTAGCTAAAGCTGCAACAGAGCATGCCTACAGTCTAAAATATATTCATTTACCTCTCACGTTAGCAGCATCCTGACAGAAGAATGGGCCCTTGCCTGCTGTACAATGTGTTATATGGTCTGAAGCATATCCTAGGATACCATGTGCTTTGTGATTTGCAGCATACAGAAAAGTAAAATAAAAGATCTCAAGAAACCAAGGGATGATGCAAGCTGAATGGAAATTAACTGTTATTAATAATGATTTTAATGATACTTAACATTTTAATTAATTAAGCCATTTATTGTGCTGTCTAGGAGATCATGTACAAACAACAAAGAGGTGATAGGTAAAATACGAATTGAGGAGATAAACTAAAATACTCCAAGCTATATGAACCATTGAAAAGGTAACAGAAAAGGAAAAATAACAGCAAAAAATATGCAAAATAAATAAAAAAACTAAAATTATAAACCTAACTACAACCATATCAATGATTACACTAAATGGAAATAGAATCAACATGCAAATTCAAAAGTAAATGACAGATTTGCATAAAAGCAAGATCCAGTGATACACTGTGTGCAAATTACTTTTTTTTTTTTTTTTTGGAGGGAGGTGTACCAGGGATTGAATCTAAAGGTGCTTAACCACTGAACCACATCCAAAGCCATTTTTATGTTTTATATGGAAACAGGGTCTCTAAGTTGCTTAGGGCATTGCTAAATTGCTGAGGCTGGCTTTAAATCCCCTGCTTCAGTCTCTAGAACCACTGGGACACAGGCATGCACCACTGTTGCTGCTGTATTAATTTCTTTAAGTATGTTTCATTTGAAATTATCAAAGATAAGGTGGACATTACATAATGATAAAAGGATCAAGATATCAAGAGCATAAAATGATTCTAAATATGTATTTTACCTGACAACAGAACTTCAAATAAATAGAGCATAAGATGACAGAAGTAGAGGAAGAAATAGATGCATCTACCAATATAATTGGAGATTTCAACACACCTATTTTGTAAAGGATACAGGTAGACAAGAAAAATTGTTGAGTTTGACTTTCATGACATCTGCACAGCACCCCTCTATGCAACTGGAGGATATACTTTTTCTCCAAGATCACAGGAAACACTGACCAAGATAGATCATACCCTTGCTCATGAATGTTAATATATTTTAGAAATTGAACAATATAAATTGTTATAGAAACATGACTAGATCATAACTTTGTAAAAATATGTCAAGAAATTGAATCATACAGGATGCTATCTGAACATTAGTATTTAATTAGAAATCATATGGCTTATTATATTCCTATTTTTCAATAGTATTTACAGCCTCAGATCCCTAATAGTAAATGTCACAAATATGTCTAAGACCTACTTACAGAAAAGCATAGAACATAGACAGAAATTTAAAAAAAATAACCTAGATAAATGTTCTTAGATTGGCAGAGTTGATATCATTCTCAATATACATCCCCCATAAACTGATCTATAAATTCAACAGAATAACAATCACAGTCTCAGTAGGAACTTTGAAAAAATAATAAAATAATAATATATAAAATTTTAAATGTATGCTTTATCTAAAGACAACATGAAGAAAATGAATATGCAAATCACATACTGAGAAGAATATTTCTAGTATATACATTTGAAAAAGGACTCATTCAGAAGACATAAAGAACTCTTGAAAATAACTATTTTAAAAATTGAGAGCTAAATAAATACAGGTTGAAATGCTTGAATAGGGTCTGGAATATAGCTCAGTGGTAGAGCATGTTCTAAGAATGCATGAGGCCCTGGATTCAATCCCCAGCATGAGAAGGAAAAACAACAGCAACAAAATTAACAGACATTTCACAAAATAAAGTAAAAACAAGCCTGGCATGGTGGCCCATGCCTGTAATCCAAGCTACTTGGGAGGCTAAGTTAAGAGAATGGAAAGTTCAAGGCCAACCTGGGCAACTTAGCCCCTGTCTTGAAAGAAAAAAGGCCAGAGACATAGCTCAGTGGTAGAACACCCCTGGGTTCCATCCCCAGAACAACAATAAAAAGATACAAAGAAGAGCCAACATACACGAAAAATTGACCAACATCATCAAACTTTTTTTTGGTACAAGGGATTGAATCCAGGAGCACTTAAACAGTGAGCCAAATCCCCAGTCCTATTTTTTATTTAGAGACAGGGTCTCACTGCGTTGCTTAGCATCTTGCTTTTGTGAGGCTGGCTTTGATCTCTTGATCCTCCTGCCTCAGCCTCCCAAGCCTCTGGGATTAGAGGAGTGTACCACTACACCAGGCAACATCATCAATCTTGAGGAAAATGCAAATTAAAACTACAACAACACTATATTTTATTCCAAGACAAAATGGTGATGAGAATATAGAACACCTGGAACTCCTGCTGCTGATAGAAATGTAAAATGGTCTAACCACTTTGAATGACTGCTTGTAATCTCTCATAAATTCAAACATGTATCTGTCCAAGACTAAGTGATTTCACTCCTATTGACCTAAGAAAATTGAGATATACACATCTAGAAAGCCTTAAAAACAAATATTTATAGTATCTTTATTAATGATAGCCTCAAATTGTCAAAAACCGAAATATACATCTGTAGAAGAGTGGATGAACAGATACAATTCTGCTCATACAATTCTGTTGTCACTCAGGAATACAAAAGGGATAAATTATTGGAATGTGCAACAATGTAGATTAATATCATACAAATAATGTGAAACAAAAGACCATGGAATTAAGAGTAGATAATGTATGGTTTTATTTGTATGAATGAAAAAACAGGCCAAACTAAATAAAAAAAAAATAGGTTCAGAAAATAGGCTTTACCATCTGCAATAGAAATCTGAATAATTAATGCCTTAGAGAAAGTGGGATTGCTTGGAAGAATGCAAAATGTTACTCTATGTTTGCTTTCTTTCTTTCTTTTTTTATTTTTAGGGTTTTTTGCATGACAGTTGCATGTATATCATAGTCAAAAACAGTTGAACTGTGTATTAAACAACTGAAGCAAAACCATCTTTATTCATAGATAGCATGATTGTGAGTTAAGGAATCTCAATAGGATCTACCAAGAAATGTATAGAAAAAGTAGTGAATTTACCAAGGTGACAAGATACGAGAGCAACAAACAAATGAATGTCATTGGCAATATATTATTAGAAAATAAAAATAATTTGGAATAGATTAATAACAACAAATTAAATAAAATTTTATGGAAAATTTTATATATGCATAAATGCTAAACAATGTACTTACCCACAAAGGAAACTCTTCTGTCATCCCAAATATTTTGTGGGTTATTTTACAAAATAACCTTATAAAGTTTATTTTATCATTTTTCTAAAAGAACAACATTCTTGTTTGGAATGAAAAGAGTTCTTTGTATGGAAATAAGATGAATACTCTGAGCCTTGTGTCAAAGTCCTCCAAATGGGAACTCTAACAACCCTTCTGCCAGGTAACTAAGTCAAATATAAGCAAGCCATTCCCTCTATTCACAAATGTCTGCCATGTTACCTAAAAGTCTCCATATGTGGGCTTTTCCATGGCCATTTTATCCTTCCCTACTTCAGAAAAGACACCAGCTATTCTTCAGGTGTCCTTCCCCATCTAGTATCCTATCCCCCCCTCTCCAAAATATGTAGAGTCACAGAACCTCTCCACACTCTTCTACCTGTTTCTTCCTATGAGTAGTCAAGCTTTTTTGTTTGTTGTTTTGTTTTTCTCTCTCCCATTTTAGGAATGATAGTCCCTATTTTGCAATTCCATTACAGTACTTATGTCAATACTAACTTATTATTTGACATTACATTGAATCATTGAAAATACTCACTAAATACATATTCATGCCAGGTTGTGTAGAAACACAGGTGTTATGATAAATCACCAATTCTGACTTAGAGAGTGAAGTTACATAGCTTTTCTTTAGATTCAAATGAGGGTTATTGGGAAAGAGCAGAAGAATGTAGAATGAGTAAATAATTGCATGTACATTTGCTCAATATATATTCCTCAAAACATGGAATTGTCTAGGTTCAGAAAATAGGCTTTACAATTTGCAATTTATTTAAGATGAAAGTCAATGCTGTTTAAATATTGAATGAACCTTTTTAGCAAGACAGGATGCTTTAAAATTGAAAGACACTTTGAGATGCAATAAGGAGTGAGTTCCATTTGTGCAAGTATGTTTCCTGATATGAATTACAGGTACCTATTATATTGTTTTGTATTAGGTATTTCATATTATTCTTGTTCTATAATGGAAAATACAAGCAAATGCTGAAAGCATATTATGGCTGTTTGGTTTGTAGCATTAAATGAAACATACGAAATCCAAGTGCTCTGGTAATGCTTCCGGTTTTTCATATGACCCCTTCTTGTTATAACTAATGGTAAGCAGCCCCAAACAGAGCTTTACACATTTGTTAGGCCTATATAATTTTGTCCATAAAGTAATTTCTATCATAAAAAAGGTATTTTGCCATCATTTACTACTTTTTGATGATAATTTATTCCTCTATTTTTATCTTGATATGGTGTCCATATACTTTCTTTGATAAATATTTCCTTTGGTGTACATCTTCTTCTATTACCTCCTAAGATTAATTAATATTAACACTAGTATTAGCATATTAATGTAAATAAGTTTTGAAAAATCTGATTTCCTCACTAAGATTTATACAGGAAGCCAGGCTATTACAGAGAGAAGGCTCCTAAATGTATATACACAATCTAAATGTGACCCAGAAACATGCCTCATGCAGTAAGCCAGCATGCAATTTTGGTCAAGGACGAAGCATGCTGCTCAGACATCTTTGCAACCCATTCTTGACTCTGAACTGATTGAGAATATTGCCATGGTTGATCCCCACATTAGTGGCATGGCTCTCTATGAGGTTGCATGTGTGTTACTTGGATAGGTGGTGGTCATTTTGTCATTCACAGAACCTTGCTTTCTGATTAGAAGTCAATTCAGGATACTTCCAAAGTTAAGCAAATGGTTAGCCAGGGTTAGAATCCTTCCTTTTCCATCCTTCACAAACTGTTTGAGGAGAGAAAAGTACCTTTTTTTTTTTTTCATTCATGTTTCAGAAAAGTATTTCTGCTGTTAATGTTGAGAGAAAGGGCAAAGAAAATGTATTAAAAGTCCTGGGAAAAATATTGATTTTGAATCTGGAAAAAAAAGAAACTTACTAAGGAATATATATGTAGGAACACAAAGTTTTTAATAACAGAGGAGAATTTAGCAAACTTTTGAACAAAATGAGCATTCTGTTAGTAAGATAGGCAAGGCAAGTTTTTGTTGGCTGTCAAAATCATTTGCCCTTTTTTTGTAAGTAAAGGGAATTTTTTTCCAATTTTTGTTCTGTACTGAATTAAAGTTTTCACCTTATAAAATATTTTTGAAGCTAGACATACGTACATGATTCAAAACTGGCCAAAAGATATATAGTTGATGTCACTCGTTGGTCCTTCTTACAAGTTTTTTAAAGGAAAAAGTATTAGCTTGAATATTTTGGCCTTTTGTTCTTCCCCTAGACCTTTCCCCGTTTCCTTATAGATCCAGTGTTTCCAGAGAGGGCAGCCATCTTGTGAGCTTGAGGATAAAAGGCAAACTCTATGGAGAGTAGGATTGAAAGCAAAAGACAATGTTGTGATAATACTCTGATTTTCCTATATCTGATCTTAACTGTTTCCATTAAGACTCTTTATCATGAGAAAAAAAGAAAGAAAAATTCTATGTGGTTAAGTCACTGCAGTGCAGCTAACAAAATATTCACATATACAACAACCAGGTTCTAAATTTCTTTTCACATATTGTGTTGATGTGTTGAAAACATTGTATTGTTTTCATAAAGGCCAGAACTGGAATTATCTTGACCTCAAGACTAAAAATAGAACAAACTAAAGACACTGCACTAGAGGATTTTACAATACCAACAAGCAGATGTGGCAGACACTTATGCAAACCTAGTCCTTGAGCAGTATCTCTTGTGGAAGATTCGTGAAAGCCTCTTGGGAACATCTTGTGCTTTTCCAGCTTTAATGATTTTATAATATTCATCCTGGTTTTAGTGGGGCATTGCTGAAAAACTGACAGAACTTGCTATTTTTCCCAATTTAGTTATTTCCAAGATTTGGTGCAGAATCTATGTATTGAAATTCAAAATGCTCTGTTGATAATGAAATTTTGATTATATTTTTACCTCAGAATGGGGAATAAAGTGGGAATAAAACAAAGAAAGGCAAAACCAATTTTCTTTAGGTAGAAAACATTCTGAAAATTACCCATGGTCATAATTTTAGAGAAAACTAACAAAATTAAAAATGACTAAAGAACTACATAATTAATTAAACTTTCTAGCTCAGTCTCAGATTTTGTACCCGAAAATGCAGCAAGAGAAAGTGCATAATTTGCATGTACTTAGTATTTTACTAGAAGCCGAACTCTCAATCTAAACTAATATCTCCATTAGAAATTCACCTTTCTGTTCTGAAATTTAAACAAGTACAGACAAGTATATTTGTAAGAATGGGAAACATCACAAAGTAAACTGTCTTTGTACTAAATTTTAAGAAAAACATTTAAATAAAGTTTAAAATGTGAAAACTAAAAGCTTACTACTTTTAAGCACTGAAAGTATTAGAATTATTGCTCGTTATGCATAAACATTCTAATGTGTGTACCTGTGTCTGTCTGTCTGTCTATCTATGTATCTATCTTTTCTTCTTTGCTACCAGAGATTGAATTCAGGAGCACTCAACTACTGAGTCACATCCCCAGTCCTTTTAATATTTTATTTAAAGACAGGGTCTCCATGAGTTTTTAGGGCCTCACTAAATTCCTGAGTCTGGCTTTGAACTTGTGATTCTACTGCCTCAGTTGCTGGGGTTACTGGCATGTTATCACCACACCCTGCTCTACTGTATTTTAAATCAATATTTACTTCCTGGTGAAAAGAAAAATTTGTATTATAAAGTGTAGAAATATTTTATATAAGTAAATTTTAAAAATTGGTTTTGTAGCATAATCAACACACTTTTTTATTTTTGTTTTTTATTTTTATTTTAAAGAAAGAGTGAGAGAGAGAGAGAGAGAGAGAGAGAGAGAGAGAGAATTTTTTAATATTTATTTTTTAGTACTTGGCGGACACAACATCTTTGTTTGTATGTGGTGCTGAGGATCGAATCCGGGCCGTACGCATGCCAGGCGGGCGCGCTACCACTTGAACCACATCCCCAGCCCAACACACTTTTTTAAATTTGAGAAAGTTAGTATGACAGCTACCTTATTTTCTTCATAGTGTTGAACATGCTGATAATTGCTAGCTTACGATATTGTAAACAATATTTTGTTATTCTAAAATCCTGAGGTCTAGGAATCACTAATCAGCTGTACTTCAGTAATGGGAAAAGCTTCTCTAAATTTTAATTTTATCATTTGTGAAAGGAAAAGGAACTCTATTAATTGATGGAGAGAGATGTGTAATGTGTTGGTTGCTTTCAATATATTCTAGGTCAAAACCTTTGTAGATGCTACATAAGTTGAAGACTTTTTTAGTTTTGCTATTATAGAGATTTGATATACAACCAGACTAGCTATGGTTACTCCTACTCACCTCCCCAGACTACTTCATCTTCTGCCCAAGGGCTGCTTCTGATAAATCCTTCAACAGATATGTGCTATGCTAGATGTTCTTCTGTATGCCAAAATTTTCTTGTCCTCCTTGGGGCTAAAGTACTGGGCAGGAGAAGACAGACTGGCCACCTCTATTTGGATGTGTCTTTTTTTAAAGCTTGCCATTTGAATAGCAATTACACTAGATCATATCCTTGACCTTGGTCTGGCAGTTGTGTTTAGAATCTGAACTGTTTCATCTTGATCAAATGATGTAAGTGGATGAAGAAATAGGTAGCACTCAATAAAATTTATAATAGTCTCTTTCTCCTTTCATCTCACCTGCCAGCCCACATGTCTACTCGCATGCACACATATACACACACGCACAGAATTGGGATCATGGTCCCATTAAATTTATGATCCTACTCCTTGGCCTCTTCTTGAACCCTTAACACAATGGCTCCTTGCAATTCATCACAAATGAGACTATGAGAAAGTGATGGATGAATTGTCCTAAATCTTTCACTACTAATAGAAAATAATTCTAAAATTAAGATGCTTAACACTTTAAACCAGTACTTTATTGTCTCACCTAAAGGGTCCTGTAATGGGATTTTCATCATCATCATCACGTTAAGTATTGTTGAAATTGAAGACAAGGACAAGTAATTCTAATTTTGCATCATGCTGTGAATATATTCTGTTCCGGTTTAGCTTCCAGGGCTCTAGGTAACAGTGATAGATAATGTTCTCTACATGATCCTTCTCTTATGTTTGGTACATGTGCTTGTAAAAAGACTGTATGTCTAAAAGAAAATCAATTAGTCTTAATGATGCAAATATTTGCGTAATAGGACTCCTTAGGGAGCCAATACTAATCAAAAGCTCAGAATGATCTGTAATTAGCACCTCAATTGTACATGTGTTAGTGGATGATTCTAAAGTGCTTAAGGGTCTTTGAAATATTTTATTCTTTTGATTTTTTTTCTCTTGACACTTGAAACTGTAAGGATGTCTTTGTCCTTCTTTTGGACCAGGGCTCTAACCTAACTTCTACTTTGACCTTGGTCACATAAGAGTTCAGTCAGTAACTCTTTTATAAGATAAAGCAAATTGCTCCTTAGATTAAAACTGTTCAATAGCTTTACTACACACCAAAATAAAATTCAAATTTTGATACCTGCTTTCATTTCTTGAATCAATTTCTATCATGCCTTTTCATAATCCATATTTCAGCAACTCCATTTTCTTCATGCCTCAAACTTTCTCTCCTAGGAATTGCTTTTGCCATGACCTCTGTTTTATACACTTTCTAATGACTGTTTCTTGACCTTAGCATTTCAGCTCATTTGACATTTCAAAAACCGCTTCTCTGACTCCTGGATCCAAACTATGACTCAATTCAACCAGTAACTCTTAACCATTTTCTCCTATTTTTGCTTTATTTACACTATTCATCATCATCTTCTGAAATCATCTTTCCATTGATTTATTTAATTGTGCATGATCTCTCTCCTCATGAGGTGTAAGCTTCATGAAAGAACATCCCTCTTACTCAAGCTTCATCCTAAACCTTAGTATAATCCCAGTCAAAAAATTGGTGCTTAGAACATATTAAGGATATCAAAAAGAAAGCATTAAGTAGCATCCTTTCTTCACTTCATATTGGCTGACCAACTTGGCAATATTCATGAGATTTTTAAACATTCCACCTGTATTGTTATTGTTTATTTGATTGTATTTAATATGGTGAGAAAGTATTAAAAAGAAACATCTTATTTTCATATAAAAGAATATTTCAGTTATTTCATTGTTTTGAAGAAATAAACACACACACACACACACACACATACACACACACACACACACAGAGAGAATGAATATCCTGATATGTGCATAGTATCTCTTTTCTTTAAGAAATTTAAACTTTGATGGTTTGCTGGACTTCATGTTTCCCCCCTTTTACTTTTTAAAGAAATATATATATTTGAGATTCAAACAGAAAGTGCAACCTATTGTGTAAAGGGAAATTAGTTTTAATCTCATCTGCTTCTAAAGATTCTCTACTTGTGTTTTGCTATAAATTTGCTTTTTTTTTTGTCCTCAACTCATCTGCTGTTCCATTGTATGCCTCAGTGCCACTCTGCTGTCTTCTTAGTGAGCCCACTCTAAGAGAGATTAAAGGAAGCCAGCTGAGTGACTTTCAGAGAAGAAACTGTGATTTATTATAATGATTTTGAAGTGAAGCAAGTCTCTGTGTTTCAGGTGAGCAGAGCAGAGAACCTGTGGTTTTGTTTCTCCCTGAGGGTCCTACTACCTGTTACCTATACCCAAGTCTAAAGTAAATGCATCTTGCACTCTGTGATATTTTCTGACAGCCCACAGAGAAGGGCACCTGATCCCATTACTTATTTATACATTTCTTTTACATTTTGATGTGGTGAAAAAGCAAAAAGTTGATTCCTGTTCATAGTAATAGGGAGAGAAAAATATTTGTCTTTCTTCCCCTGAGCCTTTAATATGGTAACAATCATGTTTTGAAATTCTGTAAGAGATATGATGTAAGCTAATTGAGATGCAATTAGCATATCACATGCTTTTTGCTATGCAAAAGCTAACTGGGGATCTGTCTATTAGAAATTACTCATAGCTGGGTGAGAGCTAGATGAACAGCAATTTAGACCTTGAAAGACATGCAAGACTATAAATGGAAGTAAAAGTGAGGCTAATGGAAGATCACCCAAGAACTTTTCAGAATTCCCTAATGAGAAACTCTAATTTTCATATTTGACATTAGGGCTTATAATAATGACAAGACCTCAAGACTGAGTACAATTAGACCCATAAAATGCATTGCAAATATCTTGAAAACTACCTATTAAATTGAACCTTTGAGCCGGATTTGTCTCATTCTCTTATGATGATTCACAACATGAAAAATTCTGAATTTACTTTTCTTTGTTATTACCAACCAATATAATTCCACATTATGTATCTAATTAGGCATAGCAGCCAAAGTCATCTTTCAGAACTGAACACAAAACATCACTCCTCTGCTCAAAACACTGCCATAGCTTTTCATCTTCCTGAAAACTAATTGCTAAGTCCTAAGCATGGCCTTCTGGGTCCTCTGGAATCTATACTCTCCACCCCTACTCTCTGCCCTCATTGCCTTCACTCCCTTTAATTTAATAAACTTGTTTCTTACAATATCAAGATATTTATCTTTGATGCTAGAAGATGGTTGCATGAATATTATTTGCTTTATATTATTTATATCTCATTTAAAATAATTAGTTAACTTGCACATAGCTGTCACTAACTTCCTTCATGGTTCATGGGCATGTCAGGTGTCCTTCCCTTTTGTGGGTCCTTGGCACATCCTGTTCCTCGAGTCAGAAATCTGTCTGACCGACCCTATCAACATGACTCTTCCCCCTATCTGCTCTGTTCTCCCCAGGGGTCACTATTTCAGAAAAATCATCCTGATCAAACTACCTAAAGTAGAACACTCCTCCCTCTAGATCTATCAGATCTCTTTCCTTTAACCTGCTTTATTTTTCTTAGCATTAATAATTTGACACACTATATTTCATTTGTGTATTTTTATTCCACATCTCACCATTAGAAT
This sequence comes from Callospermophilus lateralis, assembly GCF_048772815.1. NCBI lineage: Eukaryota > Metazoa > Chordata > Mammalia > Rodentia > Sciuridae > Callospermophilus > Callospermophilus lateralis. Next base: position 27,672,249 of record NC_135314.1, read on the forward strand.
GTAAGTTTCTAAAGGTTAAATGTTTTGGAATTTTTTTCGTAACTTTATTTCTGATATAGATTTAAACAATCAGTAAATATCTGTTCATTAAGTGAAGAATTGATCTTTTTTATTTCTTATTAAATCAGTTAGCTGTCCATTAATAAAAGAACACAACAATTTTTCCATGAAATATTAGAAATTACCCAACGTTTTATGATTTTTGTTAAGATTACTTCAGTTAGGCAAAATTAAAGAAAACTTTGTTATATAACATCTGGAAATTCAAGATATTTTTGACTATATAAAAAACAAAGACTTGCAAAGTTTATATATTTTGCCAATCATACCCTGACAAAATATTCTGTATCTGATCTCTTATATAAAAGTATCTCTTTGAATTGAACTAAGATTAATTAGTTGTTTTTTTTATTTTTTTTAAAGCAGAGAAATAATCATTAGCAGAAGAGCAATTCAGCCCAGGTTCCTTTAAATAGTGTTATTTTCTGGCACTTTTTATTACAATCCAAGCAATGAAAATTGCAATCAAAAGCACATTTTATTTTAAGCTACAAGAAAATAATAGGATGACCCTACTATTGTTACCCAAATTAGTGTGCACCCAACATAGAATTTAAGCAGAAATAGATTACCTAAGCAATTTGATATAAATCTCATTTCTTTAAACTTTTAATTTCCTAAACTTGTTTCTTATAATATCAGAATAACGATCTTTGATGGTTTCATGTATATTATGTGCTTTATATTATTTATATCTCATTTAAAATAATCAGTTAACTGCTACCAGTTAAAATTCTAACCTCATAATTCATAGAGCATTCTGTATAACTGTGGAAAGAGCTGTTCTCATCTTCTCATTGAACTACCTATCTATCTACAGAGATATCTATTAAACTCTTAACTTCACTTTCTATAATAAAATTTCTGTCATCAATGGTGGTAGAAAGGTGGGTACAAATTAAAGGGGAAGAAATACACATTTTTTTCTATTGCATTTATCCAAAAGAATTAATGCAAACACCAGTATGAGTCCTGACTCACTGCTGAGTATAGGAGATAATACTGACTCAATGGGGAAAATTCCATTTACTGCATCACTACTTCCTGTGGTTTTTGCCCAAATTTACCACAGTGAAAATGCTCACACTCAACATTATTTAAGTCATAAAACAATTGGTTATTATAGTCTGCAGGAAACCACACAAAATGAAAAAGAGTATAGACTACATGGAGATTTTGATATCATTTACCTTGTTCAAGTGGCTCCAATTTCCATGAGGAAATAAATACATAAATAACCTACTTTAAATATTAAGGCTCTTATCTGTATTTGTTTTTTCCTCAAAATGAGTATTGTGTGAAGAAGGAACATTGTTTAGAAGTGGTAAACCAAGCAGGTTCCACTATAATTTTATGCAACATTAAATAATCAATTTGTTTCTACAAGTCTGTTTTGAATATTTGTTATAAAAATTAGGCAATATTTATGAACACAAAGAAAGGGATATGTATTTTTATTGTTATTCTTCATGAAGGAACATTGCTTCAAAGTGTGGATAATGGGGTTTAAAAATATTGTTAATGTTGTAATTATGATTCTTTTCCTTTTGGTGTTCAAATCTATAATAAAGGCTAGATTCAAATTTTTTGTGGTAAATATACCCCATATCATTATTGAATGAAGCATAATCAAATACAAAAAAAAATTTCCATTCTGTTTTTCCCCTAGGCAACATGTAAATAAGGACTTAAGACAAATAAATTATAAAGAATATATTGGGGGGTGAATGGGACATGTTTAATGGAGTTCTTTATATTGTTTATGTTGAATTATATAATCTGAGACATAAGTGAAATAAAATTGTTAATATTAAAAAATGTGTTCCAATTACTTCTGCATATGAAATTACCTCAGGATTTAGCAGCTTAAAAACAAAAAAACATCTTTCAAAATGAATATTATAACTGCCTCCTACTTGTTTCTCTACCTAATTCTATGTCCACCCAGATTCTATGTCCATCAGATTGGATCCCACTAAACTATCAATAACACCATTGCACTTCACAACTTTGAATGTCTCTCTATTGGCAAGAAGAATATTTTTAAAATTGCCAAGTTATCTATTAGTGAAGTATAGAATAAACTTAATGGGTCACAATGAGTGTTGTTAATGAAATATAATATATAGGACATTACAGATAGCTCTGCATTTAGTAAGAGTATGCATATCACCTGATTATTTCAGGTACATATATGTATACTGGGTAGGAGTGAATATATTTTCCATGTTCTGGAGCTTGTATCATCGCTATTTCAAGAGGTTGCACATGATAGCATATTGAGGGACAAAAAAGTAAACTAGAAATTTTATTTAATTGAGCTAAAAAGTGGCAAGAAATAACTTTGTTATTGGACATATAAACTATGTGGATAAGAATTGGTGTCTTCCCATGTCAGTATGTTAAATAGCCCATTCATATAAGTCTAGCAACTCTGCGTCATCAAGGAGAAAGAATAAGTATTCTTGATGGGAAGTTTGACAATGATATATTACTTTTTCTTTCCTTTGTTTTTGCTGTGCTGGGAATTGAACCTAGGGTTTCATGCATGCTAGGCAAATATTCTATTACTGAGCTACATCCCCAGCCCTTTCTTTGTATTTCATATTCTGAGACAGGATCTCACTAAATTGCCCAGATATGTCTCAAACCTGCAATTCTGCCTCCACTCCCAAGAAGCTGGTACTGTAGCTGGGTGCCATCCTGCAGGGCCTGTTGTCTCTCTTCTTAAATACCTTTCAGTTTTTGAAAATTTATTTATACCTGCCTAAGTAAGTTAATGGGTTATGTTATTAGAATGTATAACAAGTTAATCATCAGAAATATAACCAGGGCTTAAAATTACTTGCAAAGAAAACAGAGAGCAAACATATTTAGAAGAGAATAAGAGAATATTGGCTTGATCACTTCTATCCTACCAGGAGTTTCTGATTACTTCACAATACGAAGGAAAGACAAGTACAACACTAAGTCAAATCAACCCACATAATTGTGTGAAAGACAGCCTTTCCCAGGGTAGCAACAACACCTGAGAAAATAGTTGATCTTGAAGCCAGGTCCATACTACATGCAAATGCTTCTCTATACCTTTAGAACCAATTTAGTTGACAAAAATTTTCTCAACTTATTCCAACCAGTCACTACACTGAGTGTGGACTAATTTATCATTTCCTTCCCAACTCTCTCTGATTGCTTGGGTCTCATTCAACCCCAAATATCTGCATGATAACTTAGTTATACTCTTATTGCATTTGCCCTAAGGAAAGGATCTGCCCCAGTCCCCATCAGAGAATTATGGAGTTTAGTTAGCATACCCTATGTCCTGGACAGTCCCTGACACACAGCTGACATGCAGTATACAGTGAGTTTATGTTTTTGTAATTATGTGTGTATACATCATAAAAGTAGCTATGTTAATGTTTTGGTCACTATTAAATTTTTTTGAGCACAAGGATTGGAAATGCAAGAACTTGGCTTTATTAAAATATAAATGGTCTCACTACTGTGTCCTTCTTTGGGTATACTTATTCCAGAATATTGTATGCCCACAAAAAAAATGTAACTTACAAAAAAATTGAAACGGTATTTACAGTCTGTTATATACATATTTAAATACAAGTCTTTGCACATACTGTATTGACTTCACATTTACTGATGTGAGAAAAAGCATGACAAAAGTTTAAAAATTAACCATATATCAAATGTTTTCTATAATCTTTGCACATTGAATGAGACATTTTTAAGTTGATTTTTTCACTGTTGATTCTGTAGATTTGTATATTTGTATATAATATTTGTAGATTTGTATATAATATTAGCATTACTCAAAAAAAAAAAAACCCTAAATTTACATCAATCTTCCTAGTTTCCAAGTGATTACTTGACCATAGGAATTCGCGTTCACTGATAGAACTAGAAGAGTTACTAAATTGCTTAATTTACTCAAGAATTTATATTACTTGTATCAAACTATTAGTGCTTTCTTATATTTTCCATAATACAAATAAATTATCCAGCTGTCATAGAATAATGATATGAACTGCATCTCAAGCGCTGTGTATTCTAAGAGATTACTCAGAAGAAATTTTAGAAAACCAGTATCACTGTATTAGGACAACAAGTCTCTTGATTGTCAAATGTTAACACAAGTAGAGTTGTGTTAATTTCTTTGTTATTATAAGCTGTCCTGAAGGTTATGCTCAATTACAGCATGAAAACGTACATGACAATCCTTTTTTGCTCAAACAAGATGAAACTAAATTTTCCTTTTGTTGATTTTTACATCAAGAATAACATTGCAACTTCCAGGGCTATACAATAAGTGTCTGTGTTTCCTAATCGGTTGACGAATCTGTATGTGCAGCCAGGGAATATCAGTGACTCCTTTTATGCAGACAAAGAAATCTAAAAATCTAAAAAAACTGCTGGTGTTCAGATTTACTTCTCATTGCTTCTAAGGTTGAAGAAAAAAAGCTAAAAATAAATTGGGAGCCTTAACATTTTGTCTTAAAATAGTTTCCATATGGTAATAGACTTGAAGTCTCAAACACCCAAACTACATCCTAACCATGACAAAATAATAATTTCCTAAATTATATTTATGTGTATAAAGTATATCTTCTGTTTCAGATTATGTGATAAAAATAATTTGAAATATTAGGTATTGAAATTAAACCTTTTTGTGACCAAGTGAGTCAGAATACTCTGTCTGTACATTGTCAATCACTAAATTCACTATTATTTGGAATAGGCTGGGATTCATGCTTGCAAGTGACTTTAATACTCACTACCCAGAGCCAGAGATGACTCACTTAGTAATCCAGGGAGAAAGGCAAGGACTGACTCAGCTAGAATTCCTCACAGTGACTGGGATCAGTTGAAGCTAAACTTACTTGAACAATAGTAAGGTTTTCCTTGGACATGGCTAGCATGGAGAGGTGTTATGCAGCCTTAAGAGCTCTAGTTCCATGTTTGAACATCAACTTGATTTCACTTTTTAATAGCAAAGAAAGCTGCTTCTCAAGTCTTTCTCAGTCAATAAGAAGTAAGAGCATGTAGCTAAAGGAAACAATTTTATTCCTTGGAAAATACAGGGTCTAGGTCCATTTGGAATAAATCTCATTGACACCTTATTATTTTGATAAGAATTTGGCTCTTTCCTGACCCTGCTAGAATAGAAAGAGGTATTGTTTGTTTGCTTTATTTTTATTTTGTTTATATTTATTTCCCTGTAAGGGAAAACCATAATCTAATTACATTTCTATTTAATCTAACCTATTTAGTAATTGAGAAAGAGTAGGTACTACCTTAGCACAAAATAGAGTCATCAGTTTGGCTATTTTAATTTTAGAAAAACGCATTAAAAAGAATGTATAAATGCAAATAATTTTTTAGATGTGCATTTCTTAAATTGAGCACTTGGGTGACCATAATACTTATTGTATTGTGCTCAAATTTGTATTTACTTGTCTATGTCCCTCAAAATTAAAGGACTATTTTTTGATCAGTTGATTATCTTTAGTTCCTAACATGATATCAAACTCAAAGTAAATAAATAGGTGTTCAGTAATTGTTGAGTTCAAAAATAATATATCAGTGAATATTTTTTTGGGGGGGCATACTGTGAATTTAACCCACAAGAACTTTACCACTGTGCCACATTTCCAGAATTTTTAACTTAATTTAATTTTTTGGAGACAGGGTTTCACTAAGTTGCATAGGGCCTTACTGAATTGTTGAGGCTAGCCTTGACCTTGTGATCCTACTGCTTCAGCCTCCCAAGTCACTGGGATTACAGACATGCATCACCACGCCCACCATCTGTGAATTTTTGATGTGTTACAAACCACCTCAAAAACCAACAACTATTACTACAGTTCCTGAATGTGCTGGTCATGTACACTCTTCTGCTGACCTTCTCAGGATAAGCTGATCTTGGCTGGGCTTGTTCATGTTGCTTTAGTCAGTCAGTGTCCTGGTCATGAGCTGTAAGATATAAAATGCTATTAAGTTCAGCATTTTTCTCTCTATGATCTCTGCTGATGAGGTTGTATGTATCACATGTATCTCCCCATCTCAATAGTCTAGGCATAGCTTGTTCAAATGGCTACTGATAGTGCTTCCAAGAATTGAATAAGAATTGCAAATCTTCTTGAGACCTAGGTTCAGAGGCAAAATTACCCTATTGACTCAAGTATTTGGTCATGAAAAAGTCACAAAGTATTCACTTGTATTCAACATGGGAAAAAAGATTTCTGCCTTTCTACAGTGTTGATGGGAAGAATAACGTTTATTTGTTTGTTTTGTCAACTTGAAATCTGCCACAAATGATGAAGCATCTAAAATGCTACAGAGCCAGACAGGGTGGCACATACCTGTAATCCCAGTGGCTTGGGACTGAGGCAGGAGGACTGCAAATTCAAAGCTAGCCTCAGCAATGTAGGGAGGCCTAGGCAACTTAGTGATACCCTGTCTCCAAATAAAATATTTTTTTAAAAAAAAGGGCTGGGAATGTGGTTCAGTGGTTAGGCACCCCTGGGTTCAATCCCTGGTATAAACAAATAATTAAACAGATAGATAAACAAATAAACAAATAAATAAAATGCTATATAAGAAGCTACCAGGAAATCTGAAATCTTCAAGTGGTGACCTTATGAACATCATTGGTATCTTAATCCTTTTTCTGCCAGAGCTCTGAATCCCCTCCAAAAAAGTTACTTTTATTTATTTAATACTGAGATAATTTAAATAAAATAAATTAAAATTTTGTTAAAAATATTTTAGACAGAAACAACAGGAATATTAAAAGTGAACGTATGTTTTCTGAAAAATAACTATTCAATATTACCTACTTATGCTGCAGTTTCACTTTATTTTCTTTTAATATATATATTTTTTGTTGTAGGTGGACACAATATCTTTATTTTATTTTATGTGGTGCTGAACATTGAACCCAGTGCCTCATTCACGTTAGGCAAGTGCTCTACCACCGAGCCACAACCCCAGCCTTGTGCTTTCACTTTCTATGCTTTCAGTTTCTTATAGACAAATGTGGTCCAAAAATAGTAAATAGAAATTTTGGAAATACACAATTCATAAGTTTTTGTTTAACTATTTTTAAAATTTAAATTAATTCACTTGACAGAAAACAATAAAATAGCTAGGTGCAGTGGCTCATGCCTATAATCCCAGCATCTCAGAAGGCTGAAGCAGGAGGATCATGAGTTCAGAGACAGCCTCAGCAATTTAGTGAGGTGCTAAGCAAATCAGTGAGACCCTGTCTCTAAATAAAATATAAAATATGCTGGGGGATATGGCTCAGTGGCTGAGTACCCCTGAGTTCAATCTCCAGTACCTGTCCCCGCACCAAAATAAAAAAAAAAGAAAGAAAACATAAAATAGTACATATTCATGAAGTAACACTTTTTAAATACATTTTGTATATATTGTAAAATACTTAGATCAGTTTAAACCTATATCTCCTGAAACATTTATCTTATGTTTATGGAGAAAATATTCAGAATTCTGTCTTCTAGCTTTTTGAAATGTTCAGTCCATTATTGTCACTTCCTGCTCCTGTCTAACTCTAACTTAACACCCAGTTATTAAAATTTCTCCGTTCCTCTATCCCTCTCCTTTTCTAACTCTGGTAATCACAGTTTTTATGAGATCAACTTTTTAAAATTCTGGATCTGAGTGAATTTTCAATCACATGCTTTTTGGAGTAGAAATCTAACCCTGTCCCCTGTGTCCCACTTGGGATGAATTTCATCCTTGGTCCAGCATATCTCCACTGTATGTGTGACCCCCTGTTAGTCACGGAGCACCTGTCTTAATCATCAGACCAACTGTCATGATACAGCAATGGTGGATTTCTAGTGACTTTTGTTTTACTTAATAAGGACCCCCAAATATAAGAGTAGCAGTGCTGAAAGTTTGATTAGGACAATTAATAATAATTATTATAATTGTTCTATATATTATCATTTAATTTCTTATTATGCCTAATTTATAAAGTAGACTTTTTCACAGGTTTGTATGTATAGGAAAAGCATAGTATAGTACTATTCATGGATCCAGGAATCTACTGGACTTATGGGACCCTATCCTCCACAGGTACAGGAGGAGTACTTTGGCATAATACCACAAACCCCTAAGTAAAAACAGTGGCAGTGATTTACAGTTTTACAAATTGATGAATGTTGGGTGTAATTAAAAAAAATAATCCATTCCTCAAAGGAAATAAAATAACAAAATGCTAATTACTTACTCCCTGTAATTATTCTTTTCCTTTTGTTTTCTAAATTTTTCTAACCCTGAGTTTCTTTCCTCTGGAGAGAATAGACAGGATTAAAAAATCTTAGCACGAAAACCTACCCTGCCTGTAGAAGGCTGTTTTGAGAACACCTGGAAGTTTCAGGAGCCTGGTGAAAGCCTGAATTTGTGGTTTATTTTAGTTTTATTTCATGTCATGATTTCACTCAGCCTTACGAAGACCATAGCTCAGATAATAATAGTCCATTTCTGAAGTGGGTCCAACAAAAGAAAGTTTCCACCATTCTTTTAGTCTTCTTTTATGAGTATGTCTCTCATAAGTCTTTTTCTTCTTTTCTAAAGCAGGTGGTCTGGAGCATCAGGTATTATAGGAACTCCTCTGGAGTCCATGGGCTATGTTGGACAGAATCATTGAGCTAGATGATATCTGTAAAGAAGTATTAGGGATGTCATTAAAATAAACACCAAGCAATTTTTTCTGAGAACATGAAATTCTAGGTAAGGTGGTTTTTCATGTTAGGTCTTAGTAAAACTAGGAAATTGGTTCAGCATTTTCTTGTCAATCCAAGACTTAAATTTTGCTTCCTGCTTTGTCTCAGAGAGATATAAGTCTCCCCTAAAATCCTCACTGATAATGTTTGTGTAGTTTTTACAGGCAGAGTCCAAGGTGACAATGCCACAATTGCAGGAAGGACATAGGGAAGGGAAGCAGAGGCAGGTGGAGAAGGCTAGCAACCTTCATATCACACTCTTGAGGATACAGACTGCTCTCAGACACTCTTGGCCACGTTGATTCATGCTGTTGTAGATTGTCTCACAAACATTAAGAACGTTCTGTATGTCAACACTGAGATGATAGCAGGGAAGAATGAGGTACATCCTTAGCCTTAAGAGTCATACTGCCTGGAAAAGAGCCTACAGTTAAGTTGATTGCAAGTTATGAAGTGGAGATCAATATAAGTGTTCCAGTAGTTTACACAGAAAGTAACCCAATATAACTGAGAGAAGTGAAAGCCGAATTAATAAGGGGAAAACGGAAGATGAATGAAAGATGACTATTCAATATTCATAGTAAAGAAGTATTTCACTATTGAATGGCACAGATCAAAGTCCAAAGCTGGGAAGTACTTTAGTTGGCTTCAGAACCTAAAGGAATTTATTTTTCTAAGGTATAATTTATATTGCAGTAGGGAATATGATAGCACATTTATGTAAGATTTTAGTAAACTAGAATTACTAGAGTTATTAATGCACATGTGACTTTGTTATCCATGGATTACTTGGGACAGTGTCCTGAATCATACTTTCAGAGTTCATCTGTTTGCGCTTCCTATGTGCCTGGATTCTAATAGTTTTTAGATCATACTTTAACTATTTCTTAATATCTGCTTTTACTTAACTTTAATCTTGAGACTTAGTGTATCTTATCATATTATTGCTTCCACTTAGAATAGTGTGAAGTACTTATATTAATTGCTGAACACTTTTTATCTCCTAAATTATCTTATTTCTCTTAATTTTAGCCTTAAGCTAGTTGTTCACCCTCTCAGTGAACCTGTTTTATCACCCATAGTTCTTTATATCCAAGAACCTTGAACTAGAACAGAGTATTTGCTTAGGTCTAAATTGTTCTCTTAGTCCCAATAGATTTAGCAGAAGCAATGAGCCTTGTAAAGGTACAGAAGCAGCCAAGGATCTTAACACAATGTCCTTTGTACCAGGATTTGTCTAAATATGGAAAACTGCTCAGTAGAAGATTCCATAACTGTTACCTAAGTTTTCCATTTGAACAAACATGTTTGCTTGTGTTCACTGTTCATTTACCATCGACACTTACACTTTTAATAAAATAGATATAGTTGTATGGTCTTTGTTTTCAGCCACCCAATTTACAGAATTATAAATATCTAAGAATCAATGGCATCCCACTATCTGGTAATGGTGCATCAATCTTGTAAAATATTTAGAAAATTAAATACAACAAAATTCTGATTGTATAGGATTTATTATGTCCTTATTTGAAACTTCCTATCTTAGAAATTGAGAAACTTGAAGTTGTAGAAGGCATTTATTCCTTAATATCTTAGAAACTAATGGGGAAAGAAGTCTTAAAAACTCGAAAGATCTTCCCACTTCCTATTTCAAATTAAAGGATGGACTCTATTGACACAGATGAAGTTTCTTTGGCAGTTTTGTGCTATTAATGGAGTAGCCACATGAGTGATTTAACGTATATTTAGATGTCATGCTTCAGACACTGTTGCCTTTTTTGTTAAACAAAAAAAAAAATTGCATGATGGTTCTTTTTTGGAAGTTATTGCATTCTGAGAAAGAGCACTGCACATAGAAAGTGCTAGGATTCTGAAACTGAAATGCTATTGAATATTACCTGGGGGAAATTGATATGATCTGAAAGCATCATTACATTATAGCCATTCTCTCAGTTGTTCATTTTATCCTTGCTAATCTCTGGCCTCCTTGCTTCCTGATATTTTTGAAGTTATTTTTATTTTCTCCTTTTTACACTTCAGCAAATGTTCTCCCTATGTGAGAAAAACTGAGGACCAAAGTTCATAGCTGTTTACTATGCTCTTGTCTAACACATGCATGACAGAGTGTTAAACTAAAAATATCTAGCAAACTGCTTGCTTTTTTTCTTCTGTGAGGGGAAAGGGTACTATCTTGTATATGTACTTTTTCTAGTGGAAATATGGTGCTATTATTATGATTCCAAGAATCATCGATAACCAAACTTGATAGCCACTTTTTCAGTTGAATATATTATTACTAGTTTCAGTTTGCTAGAATTTAACTCAGTGGCATGTAATTAGGTTTTTGAACACAAATGCATTTCTAGGAGCTCATCTCTGACTGAGTGGGTTGACTTTAAAGTCACCCTCTGTCACTCCATTTTCGTCAGTGCCTCTTTATTGGAAATATACCTAGAGAAAACTCATAGATTGTGGCAGCTTGTAGCATAATGTGAGATGCCTTCTAGGCCCAAAGTAAAAATACCAGAGATGCTTGAGAATTTTTAACTACTATTTCATGATTAAGTGAATAAACCATATGAAAAATGAAAAATAAAACACTCTACTGATAACTTTCATGTGTCTTTCTAAACCGATGCTTAAAAAGAGATCACTAAATTGATGTCAACTATGTTGACAGCTCAGCAAGTAACTAGTTTCTAGAATGTCAGTTATTTCAAACGGTATAAGACTTATTGATACACCAAAGTATAGTCATGGCATTAGAGATTTACTGATGTGTTGATTTCTTTAAAATGTGTCAATTTATATGAATTATATAATGTCTACATTAAAATAAAATATCATACATCCATCTACCTACATAATTTCAGAACAGTAACAGATAGTATCAGACTTCAAGGAACTCAGACTTTGGTAGGATGCACAAAATATACAATTACAGAGGAGTGAAATATGTGTGCAATAAAACAAGTGATTCTAGAACTAAATGTTCTAGAATCAAAGGGTACAGAACCATCAAGTTTGCCCACATATATCCAGCTATCCTTCAAATTAAATTTAATCTTCAAGAATGAGTAGTATTTTGTCAAACCACTTAAGTGGTAGAAAACATTTTAAAATGTAAATACAGAACATGGAAATGTAACCATGAAATTGCTTGCCATGTTTAGAACTTGATATGCATTGCTAGAGCAAAGAAATACCAAAGAACTTGGAGCATATACTACTGAAGAGAAAGCTAAATTATTACCTCTTTGTATACAATGCTACAATCCCTTTTATTATATTCAATAAGATATTTTAAGAAGTCACCCAGAGTAAGAAAAGGTGGTCCTATAAATAGTGAATAGATTGCAGCTAATGGTGGAAATAGTTAGTGACAGAAGTCAGGGTGGGGAGGTGAGCACAGGAGTGGTTATTAATAAATGAGAATATTGTTTTAATAGTGCACAAACACCTGTTGTAGCCTGAGTGAAAGCAGGGTTATTTGAGATATTAAAAGAAAAGAAGGACTCAGTATTATAAGTTACATGGCACACATACTAGACAGATTTGAATTTATAAGGGAGAAATCTTCAGCTAAAAATTTCAAATGGAAATTTATTTAAATGAGAAGTTGAAATATACCTAAAATCAATACTTTGACTTTAATCACAGGAGAAAATATTTTAAAATATATGTGAGAGAGTTCTATGTTTTTGGAAAAATGTTCTTCTACCTAGGAAAACAAATTGATTCTGAGTTTTTAAAAGGATCCTAAATGACCTGAAACAATTTCGAACTCTTTATTAAACAATTCTTGTGTTATTCTTGAAGTATCTCTAATACATGCATCAAAATGATGGCTTGGAATGTATGTTAAATCAGGCAGTTTGAAACAAATTCTCATTAAAACAACAATTAAGAGAATATATTTACTTCTGACAACTGGAAAATTCTATATTTTGATTTCAAGGTAAAATATGTATAACATACATAATTGTTTGAATGTAGCTTCTTCTGAACATGAACTCTATGACAATTTCTTTTAACTACTATTAATATTTTGACAGAGGTTCTCTTGTCATTTATTTTACATTGAATATGAGTTAAGTAGCATTCTGAAATAATGCTTGCAGTGACCAAGATTAATAATCTGTGTGGACATTAGTAACGCTGCAGCCCTGTTTGATTTTAGCTAATATTTGGAAGTTTGTCTAAATGAATATTACTTTACATGATTTACAATATGTATTTCCTATCTTCTTCAATCAAATTATTATACTGATGTTTTGATTTCATAATTGAACAATTAATTTTTATTTTTTAAATGAAATTCCTTCAGTTACTTGGATCAGTAATAGCTCAAACTTTTTATGATATTATCTTAGATTTATAGAAAATGATTAAATTTTCATTCATCTCATCTGTTTATTCCACTTGTTATTTACTTTTGTTCATGCTTGTGTCATTCTTCATTCTCATTTCTTTTGTGTATAGGTATTTACCCCCTTTCTTATTTTACTACTGTACAACTGGAACCAATTTTTTGGCAGATTTTAATGCATATGCCATTTCTTATTGGGCAATAAGTTTTGGGTGGATTTTATTGAGCATAATGTTTGGTTTCAGTCTAAGAGCTAAACATTTTGAAGTCTCATTTCTAGAAGATATTTAGCTACTACTTGAGAGCTCTAATGTCTGTTAATGTCAATTAAATATTCACTTTGCTACAGAGAGATTTGGCACACATTTACTAATTCATCTAGTCTACAAATATTTATTGATCTTCTAATATGTGAAAAATTACTTACCAAGTGCTAAAAGAGATGAATAGGGGTGAATGATGCTTGGTTCCTGACTAATGGAGCTTAATGATTTAATGAGCTAAGTAAGATATTTTCACAAACTACCTCAATAAAAGCTAGAAAGTAAGAAATACGAAAAGTATGCAGATAAAGTGTTATCATTTAGAATTAAGTGACAACTATTTCTGTTATGATACCTGAAAACATTTTTTTTTATCCAGGCAATATTTATTTGGTATTCTACCATATATCGGACAGCATTCTTAATTTCAGAACTATTATGACAAAAAAACTAGAGTCCCAATTCTCACAGCATTTGTAGTTCATATGGGAAGTCTAAGGAGAGACAAAAAAATTAATTGTATGATTTCATTCTCTTCATTTGCTTTTCTTTAGCAGGGAATACCAACAATGAGTGGGAGAGGAAGGAGAATCACAAATGTAGAAAGAGCTAAGAGAAAATGTGATTTGAGGAAGTCGGTGCTACTGGCTATAAAGGCCAATGAATCTAAAATGTAGCTCCCTCCTAATTTTCATGGGCAGTACTAGCTTTTCCTTGAGCTATAGAGAGTATGGGAGAGTGAGGAAGAACAGATAGCCCTTTCATTAGGACTGAGAGTAGAAAAAGGAAGAAAAAAAAGATGATATAAGATTTTATTTTTAGTATAGAGAGACTGGCATAATTTTAAACTAAAATAAAATAAAAAAGAATTTGAATTTGTTATCAAATGGGAAAAAGGAGAAAATTTTTGAATGATGTGAGAAGTGATGGAATAATGGAATAAGCATTACTATTAGAAATAAAGCAGTATTTGTATTCTGAGAATAGGGGGAAAGTAGAATGTATTCAAATTATGCAGGTGAGTAACATGCTTTGTCCTTAACCCTCCTAGGTATTAGATGTTATGTCACAGAAGTCATAACACATAGCTTTGCCTATTCAACTGTTTTCCACTTTTAAAACTGTGTAATGAACAAGTAGAAAAATATTTAATAGTGACTACTAAGCAAACAAGTTCCATCTTTAAAAGACATTCGTAATCCATAAATCACAACAGTGTAGTTTTCCTTTGATGATCATATTGTTGCTTTTGGTACTGACAATAAGCTTGAGGTTATAGACATGCAATTCATTTTTAGCAAGTGAATTTAGAGTTTTAAAATTTTTTTATGTTTCTTCCAGTGATTGGTGTTTAAATTATTTGTCACTATTCCATTTCAAATAATGGACAAAATTGTGCTGTGTGTGTGTGTGTGTCTAAGTGAATATTTGGTGTGCATCTGGCAAATCTCCCATATCTGATGTGGAGTAACTGTGACCAGGTCAGATAGCTTTGTAGAGCTTGCAGGTCCTTCATAATGAAATAACAAATCATCCCCAATTTGGTTAGAATAAACCAGTGACAAGAGGCCATAAATAAGAAAATGTGACTCCCAAAGCAGGCGATTTTACTCTGTAAGTCACTCTATATAAGGCTGCATGAGAGACTCTGTATTGTATAAGTGTCAGGGAAATTTCTGTTGAGGATATTCCCAGAGGACAGAGCAGTTTAAACTTAGACTTCACACTGGCAGTGTCTGCCACAAAACTGGCAGATGTCAGAACATGTGACAAGACAAGCCAGGCTGAAAGGCAGAAGAGCATCCCTGATAAGGCCTAGGGAGAGAATAGCTTATTTGTTTACAGTGGACAGATTATAAATAAATCTGTCATGTTAATCAGGAGCACATAAATGCTCTTTGCCAAATACGGTCATTAAAATGCGGTGAATGATTTTTTTTTTTCAAATAGTTCTCTAATAATTATTAAAAATTGTCCTGAGATGGACATTATGCATAGGAAAATGTTAGTGTAATTCTTGATTTGGTTTTCTAGTATGCTGTTCATTCTCAATAAGTACTTTAGACCCTGTTTTATAGAAAGAATAAGATAATTGGTTTACTGGGTATATGTTTACCTTCAGCTGTCTAGATCATGGTGACCCAATCCTTTGGGGCCCTGCTTTATCAAGCAAAATATCTCACAAGGGACAGGTGGAGAGATAAAATGCATTTAAGTTGTAAGATCTAGTATTCAGTGGAGGGAGGGAGGAAGCTAGGCATTGAAATCCTCAGCTTCTGAAGGCTGGCATTTGGGACTGTTTGCACGCCCATCCAATCTTCCTATAGTCTAAGCCAGAGAACATACTTCAGCTCTCTTATTTTGCCTACAAACTGTCTTCTAGAAGAGATGAGTTTCAAGTATTTAAAAATTAGATTTCACATAAAAATAGTTTATGCAACTCTTTGGAAAGTTTGTAGGCCTGGCAAAATGGACCCATGTGTGGGAGGGTGACATTTGGTTGAAGCTGCCTGGTTGAAACGATCAAACCATGCTGAGTTACCTTACCTACCTGAGCCCTGTAAACATTTGAGGCAGAGATCTCTAGATCAGCTGCTGGACATCGAAGAGTTGTCTGACTGGTATGGGAAGGATGCCAACAAATGAGAGATTTAATCACACACAAAAATAGATTTTGTATAAACACATAATTATTAAGCTCAGGCACCCTTCCAAGGCTCTTGAAATCACACATAGTCAACTTTAACATTTACCTTTTCCTTGCCTTTAAAATTTGTCATTCAGTTTATTCTCTTATTCGTTTTGATCTAGATATTTCAATCAATTTCTCTGGGAAAGAAACAGTAGCAAATGGAGACTAGTTTAAGCAAAGAGATTAGTTCCTTTATATAAAGATATATCACGTGTGCCATATGACTATTCTTTGTCTTGCGTCCTAGATTGGAAATTATTTAGCACAATGTCAGTTTTTAATTGACTAAGAGAACACGAGTTACTACCAACTAAATGTGGAGAAGTTTGACCTAAAACTTAACAGTCTAGTTCTTACTACTTTGTATTAATGTGACAAATTTTGTTTCATTCTTGATTATCCATCCTAAATAAGTGCATCTTTAAATTTAAATGAGGTACCATTTTTTTTAAATAGAAGCCATAATGACCCAAGTAATACATTTGATATAAAATTACTTAATATATAATAAAACAGATATTTATTTTTAACATATATTTACTATATTTATAATATGTATTTTATATATTTGATAAACACATATTTATTTAGGCTAGTTAAACCTATACTCAGAAGAATAGGAGTTATTTTAGTAATACAAACTAGAGATAACTTCACATTGTTTGCTCCTTCCTTCTTTCCTTTCTTCCTTCTACAAATACTTATTGAACACTTCCTCTGTGTTGGGTATTTCTCAGGATATAGCAATAAGCAAAAAAAAGTATTCTGGTCTCATTGAGGTTAAATCCTTTATTCAGACAGTCTATTTTATTAAAGACTTTTTAAAACTTATGTACATTATTTTAAGATTGCTTGTCATTGTCTTCCCTCCTTTAACATGAGACCAATCTCCTGAATGCTGATGTTTAGTGGCAGATATTAATTTCTCGAGGAATCACTTGGTACGCAAATTTGTACTACAGTCCGTCCCTCCAAAAACAATGAGTTTATAGTTGTGTTGATTCTGTTAGTAGAATACTAAAATGGCAAACATAATCTTATCCCAGAAGCTCTGTGATATGTTAAAAGAAGGATTGTAAAAAGGACAGTTAGGTGTCAGCCCATTCCAGCTCATAGGAGAAAATTCCATAGACTGGCTAGTGTATAAATAAGAGATTTATCTCTCAAAGTTTGGGAGGCCAACATATCCAAGGTCAAGGTGAAAGCATTTGGCATTTGCTGAGGGCTGCTCTTCCAAAATGGTGCTTTGTTGCAGCATCTTAACTTGTAAAAGGAGTCAAAGGTCCTACCTTCTTCCCTGTAGCCTTCTCAAAAAAAAAGCTGTGACTTTCCAGGCCCAGTGGTGCAGGCCTATAAT
The DNA here is from genome assembly GCF_048772815.1 of Callospermophilus lateralis. NCBI lineage: Eukaryota > Metazoa > Chordata > Mammalia > Rodentia > Sciuridae > Callospermophilus > Callospermophilus lateralis. The sequence continues at coordinate 27,689,755 of NC_135314.1, forward strand.
ACTAGTAACTTGGGTGATTAAAGCAGGAGGACCCTGATTTGAAGGTCAGCCTGAGCAACTTTGGGGGACCCTCTCTCTCAAAATAAAAAATGTAGGGAGTGGTTGCTCTGTAGCTCAGTGTTAGAGCATCCTTGGGTTCAGTCCACAGTGTCCCCCAAAACAACCAACAACAAAAATGCACTAACCATCTCTAATCACTTATCCTATTCACCTCTGAAAGGCCCTACCTCTCCATATTATTACTTTTTGTTTTCAGACAGGGACAAATGAGGACAGGTTTCTTGGGAGAAGGATGTTTAATCAAATCTTCAAGAATCATTATTAATAATAGAAATGACTTTATTAAACAACTATATTTACTCAAATCCATGAATATTTATGCTGAATTATTTACTTCTCTAACCCCAGCACATGCTGGTGAAAACATTAAAAAAAAAAAAAAAAATATATATATATATATATATATATATATATATATATATATATATATATTTGTTGAATTTGTGTGCTAGATTCTGTAATAATTCATTGTTATGAAAATTTCAAGCCTTAAAACAAACCAAGGAACATGTTATTGTATCTATTATTTCCATTCACATATGAGAAAAACGATGATTAACAAACTAGGCAATTTGCTTAAAGTCATAGAGCTTTTACTGGGTAAAGCCAGGAGAAAGTTTAAGCTAAGCTTTTCCCCAGTCTGAGCTCCAGTGGGGTCAAGGTTTATGGGTGACAATCAAACCACATCTATTATGTACAGAAAGTTCCAGTCTTAGCAATGAAACCATATCTCGAAGGGTCATACATTTCTTGGACAGAAGTGTGGGTTTTATCATTAAGCAAAAGGAAGTCAAATGAAAAATTAGAAGCATGGAGGTCAAATGGTGAGAATATCATCTGATGAAGACCCATCTTAAAGCAATGTCAACATTCAGCTGTAATAGGAAAACATTTCAGGCAACAAAACCTGTAAAGAAGTTCACAGAATAATTATGTTATGGATCATAAGAAATATCTTCTGTTCTATTGTATGCTTCTTTTTTGTAATTACTGAGTCATGAACCTTTGACTTATCCATTTGTGTCTTATCACTCTTGGTTCCTAAATTTGCAATGAAATGGTTGAAATGTGCAAAGAAAAACACTTGTTGTTTCATGTAAGATGGTCAACTCGGTGACTACAATTATTACCATTTCTTATTTAAATTTAATTTCTGTTACTGCTCCAAATTTTGTCCATCCTATTACAATGTATATTCTAGATAAACTAGAGTCCTTGCAATTTTTTAGTATGCGTATTGCTTTTTATTTTCCAGCTCCGGATTTTTTTTCTTGTTGTTGTTTAAGGAAAGCAAATAGTAGTTGACTATTTTACTATTGTATAGTTCTGCTCTCTAAGTTTATGAATCTTTCCTTTTATCTATCCATTCATCTTTCATCCAACTATTCAATGAAAACATTTTACTTTACTCTTACAGATAAATATATCATGCATTATTTAACATTTATTTAATCTGTGGATTTGCATTAATGTACTTTTAATTCTAAACTATAAAACTTGTGTGGCTACTTTAGTTTTTGAGTAGCAATAAAATTTAAGAAATAAACAAATGAACTTACGTAAAGATGCTTACAAAGGTTACACATAAACATTGTATTCTTCAGAAGTTAGAAAATACATTTCAGAAATGAAAGGACTTTTACTTACATCTCACTCAAATTTCATTCAGAGATTATACCATATAAATTGATTTGATGTGCATGGGTCACTGTATTAAATGTATGGTAAAATGATATTGAAATATGAGGAAATAAAGTCATTGACTGGTATTAGCTGGTATCTCAAACCAAGAAGCTCCAAAATTGATATATTTAGGATACATTTAAAAATGTCGTGGAGAAATTATCTACCTAATATTTAATAGCATATATTTAAATTTTTTCTAAATAAAATGAAGAATACAGGTATTTTAAAAAATGATGACTAAAATCCAGTTTAGTGCAAGATGGAACTCTGAATTAGAATCTCTACTACAGGTTTTGAATAGAAATAGTTTGTGAAATATGAGCAGGATATTTGAAAACAATAGGAAGTTATCATCTTGGACTATGATTTCTTGTTGTGATTCATTTTCTTCAAATACATTACTGTGGGTGTGATCATCAGCCTATATACTCTGTATTTATAAATCTTAAGTTCATAGTGTCACTGATAAAAAGGAATCCATAAAATGCTTTGTCTCTGTATCTTTTTAATAAAAGGCATACATTATCTCCATAAGACAAGGCTGTTTTGAGTTGGTAGTTTGTAAGACATAAAAACAGAAGCTGCAGTAGGGCTTTTATGAAGGTACTGGGTGATCCATCTTTTATTTTTCCTTCCTTACATATATCAATATTAAAAGTAAGTTGCAGGGCTGGAGTTGTAGCTCAGCAGTAGACCACTTGCCTCATACCTGTGAGGCACTGGTTTCGATTCCTAGAACCACATATAAATAAGCAAATAAAATAAAGGTTCATCAACAATCCTGTGTGTGTGTGTGTGTGTGTGTGTGTGTGTGCAAATATTTTTAAGAGAAGAAAAATAAGTTGCATCACTTACATATATGCAAGGAATTTTAGCTTCTCCATTAATTTCACTGGAACACAGATTTAGTGTTAGGAGAATTATTTCCATGTTTCAGTTTGTATCTTACCTTAGGAAATGAAAACTGTAGCTATTTGCGGCTTAATGTCTTCAGTATTGTACTCTAAAAGCAAATTGCTGTCATTCTTCACTAAAGCTCAAATATCTCTTATATAGTTATCAAACTTTTACCAATCTCCATTAGGTTGAAGTTTCAAATAATAACTATCTTGAAATAAGGACAATTTAAGCATGATACTTATTATATTTATTTAGATCATATCCCAAGAACTTAATGACAACAGTTCACTTCTGTTGAAACCTTTTAATGTGTCCCTACACACATGCACACACTCACACACATATCCACAAACACACACAGAAATTATGGGTTTAGGACTATTTCATTCAGATCCAGAAACAGTACCATTATAATATCTCAGATTTTTCCTCGACGTTAAAACCTTTTATTGCTTTAACCCTTCAAGATTCTATGAGATAACTTTCAAATTTTTACGTAAGAAAACAATTCTGCACATACGTATTTTGAAACTGATTTATTATGTAAATTTTGTATGTTATAATTTTAACTTAAGGGAAAGTAAGATACATATTAAAGAGACTGTTCCCATCTCTTAATCCAAGATAATTATAACTATAATATTTTTATAACTATGCTAGACAATGCCTGTACGATGAAACTCATTGTACAGTGTTAGCCCATAGGAGAAATTAATCCTGTAAACTGGAAGTCATACTGTTCGTCAGTATGGCTCGTGTTTTATTGTGTTTTCTCTCCCTTTGGCTTTCTTCTCCTTACATGTCTGTCTTTGAAGTCTGGAACCAGTTTTAGCTTTCTGGTCTCTATAAATTACTATTTTGTTTTGAGGAAATTCTTGTTTTCCTTCTTTATTTTTCTTCCAACCTGTCCCACATGCTATTTCTGACATACTTCAATCATACCACAACACAACTGAAACTCCCAAGGGCACAATGTGTTTTTTTGTGATACAGAATGTCTATGCTCTAAAGACTGTAGTGAAATCTATCTGATTAAAAAAAAAAAAAGCAAGGTAATGTTTTGCTGTCATCTTGTCAATGTGGACTTGTGGACTATACATACAAAAATATGGGACTAAAAAGAGATGTTAATTAAATTCAGTTAGATAATCCATGTAAAGCTTTCAGCATACTGCAGAGTAAATAACAAACTTTCAATTATTATTAGGTATAACATAATAAATACTACAAATGTTAGATGATATTATCAATAATAATTTAATAATGTTGACTCAACTGTAGAATCTTACTGTTATTGATATAGTAATTTCCAGTGATCAAAATCTGGTTATAGATTCAAATCCATAGCTGTTGTCAATCTTCATTGATAAATAATAGCTGTCAATTTTATTTGCTGAAAAATATTTTGAGACTAAGTCTGTTTGTTATGCAGAATGTTAATAATCTGTGCAATGTACCAAACCAGTATGTACTTGACAGATATAACTCATATAAATCATTTAAAACTAAAAAAAAATTAAGATAATTTAATAGTTTTGTACTCTGGACCAAGTTGTATGATTTCTCCATTGTTCTTCCAATTGGAATTTCATAATTTTCCTATATAGGTAATTTTTTATTACCCCCAATATGAACAGAAGCATTTGTTTTGGGAAAGATAATAAAAATAATGAAGATATTTTATGATAAATAAAACAAAAATCGTGATGCATGAGTCAGTGGTTTAAAATAAGTTCTATTAAGAAGACAGTAGACTCTAAGTTCACATTTGCATAACCAATAATCTTTAAGTACTGTAAAAATGATAAGAAAAAAGAAAATATTTTCACAATTTTATTATTTCTATACATGTTTTTATATATTTATGTTTTATTATCAAGAATATCTGGTAGATTAATAATGCAAGTCTTAATTGCAAGTTAGAAAATTAATGTACCCTTTTGATTACACTATTGCAATAACTTCCTGTGAAGTTGGATTATTTTGGTTAAGTGTCTCTTGGGTTCCTGAATTTTGCTTTAATTGTTTTCAGTTTTTCCTACAGGCTTCACTGTGATAAGAACATAGGCTGTGTTCAGAGTGTGTATAGTGAACTTGAAAAACTCATGAATGGTATAGTTAGTGTCCAAATGATTTTGATTTGTAAGAGAGCATAAACATTAAAATACCATAAATAGATTTCTATTAACCTAAATCAATGAGTATATCCTCTTTATTGATTTGTTTTAAAAAGTTGGAATAATGACTGAGTAGTTATTGAATTCATTTTAAAAATCTGATAAAGTATCTGCCTTTTAATAATTGCCTATAAAAGGCTTGCTTTTCATGTTAGGGACAGGGTATTTTCTAGAAAACTATTAAATGAAGCAACAATTGACATTTTTTTAAATCATGAAAAAATAAAGAACAATAGTCTTTTTGTTGTTGTTTTGCAGAATATAAGATTGAAATAACAGAACATTTGACCAAAGTATACAATAATCTAGTACAAATTAAATCTATGAAGTTCCCTTTTTATATAGTATTAAAATCATCTCAAATGTATTAAACTTGAAGACCTTCACAATAATTTGTCTTGTTTGAAAAAGTGAGTAGTCGTTATCATACCACGGCTTCCCAAATACTGGCTAAATTGTCAAGAATTATGCTTTGTGAATGAATTCAGTAGAGAAACAAGAACTAGCTAATATGCACATTTTTAGGTATACTAATTTGATCATGATAGTGTATTATGAATTTCCCTGAGATGACAACTTAAATGGAATCCTCCAAGTGTCAAACAGCTGGCACCGATTGTTCTATACTAATAGTACAATGCAGTATTTTCTAGATCTCACACATTTCCAAGTTTCAAAATCACCATGGGAGCTTGTTAAAAATAAAGATGTCCAGGCTCTAACCCAGTCTGATTGAATAAGAATCTCTATGCACAGAACCCAAGAACAGGTAAGTCTCAAGAGGTTTTGTAGTTACTTCAGAACTATTGAAACAGTAAGCCTCATTGAAGTAAAAAATATCTGCACATTAAAAATAGAGGTATACTTCAGATGATTGGGGATATTTTTATTCATATATTTATAAACAAAATTTCATAGTAGAAAAATGGAAAACCATGTAGTATATTATACCGAAATAACAGGAGAAGCAGTTGGGGGAAGAATTAATAACTGTGAAGAACATTATAAAAGTTTAGAAGTTTGTTGAGCTTCTTTGTTATTTTGAACTTTAGCCAACTCCTATTTGAGTTCCTGTTCTTATGAGAAATAAAACTCTCTGAAGTTAAAGATGTCCTTGTCTTGAGAAACATTCTGAAAGATTGGGGAAAGAGGAAACAGTATAATGGACCTTAGTAAGAAATGAGCCAGAATCAGACACTCATGGTCTTCTATTTTCTCTCATGTATGGAAATTAGAAAGAAAAAAAAAGAAAGGAGAGAAAAGGAATCTCATGAAGATAGAAAAGAGAACAGAATACTAAAGGAGGTAAGGAGAAGGAAGAGAGCAGGAAAAGAGGATATAATAGACCAAACTATGCATTGTGCATGCGTGAATATATCACAATGAATCCCATTATTAACAATAATTATAAATGCACAAATAAAAGTTACAAAAAAGGAGAAGCTAACTGAGGCAAAAATTACCTGAAAAACGTAGGGTCTATAGAAAGGAATGGATTAAATCTTTCTGAGGCAACTTTGGATGGAGATGCGTACTTGAATCTATAAATCACATGCCATTTATTTCAGCTTTAATCATACTATGTTGTTTCTCATCCAGTAAAATGATTCTACATTTCACTTTATTTTTGTGCAATATGTAAGTATGAGATCAAGAAAATATTCCCGGGCTTTCCAACAGGGATAGGGGTAGATAAGAGAGAGGGGGGGAAAAGAGAAAGATAAAGCTATTTGTATTAGTTTAGAAGCTTGACTTGTATAATTTTATTTAATTCATCAGGCATTAGGTTGTTATATGCTAGAGAAGTTCAAGATATGTCTCGGTGCTTATGAGGCATGAATCTAGTTGAGAAGAAAACACTATTACAAAAAATAGTAAATTATACCCAGCATAATTATTTGTTAAATTCTATTTGGAATGCAGATGAAAATGGAGAGACTTAAAGGTGAGATAAATCAATGAAGATGGGAGTAACTAACTAGGGTCTTACTCAGGTTTAAATAAATAAAACATGAATACACAGAAGAGAAACTATCCAGATGATAGGAACCACATGCACAAAATGATGGAAATGAGACTAATTGGGAATGTTACTTGCTGCCTGGATGAGCAACTGTGTGTGTCAATGGAAGAGGGTTGCATTGAATGAGGAAATGAGGTCACACAAGATTAGTTACAAACGTCATCTTAAAAGAATATTTCATCAAAAAATTGGCCTTAAGGGACTGGGGGTGACACTCTATAGGAGAGCTCCCTTGCCTAGCTTGTGTGAGGTTCCCTGTGTTACATGAATCGAGTGACCTCCATCAGGCCTAGGTTCACTAGCTCATGAGGAAACATCTAAGTATCCACACTTGCTCTCAGTTATCCACCTAAGCTAAATCTTAGCTCCAATTCACATGTAAACCTTATTAAGCAAGGGACTAAAGCCAAGGTATGCAACCCCTTAAGGGAATGTTGTCATGATGTCGTGCATTTGGGAGATGCAAGGGTTGGCAATAAGGAAAATTGTGGAAATGAATAATGAGTCCATAAAAATATCCTATTAATTTTTTAAAAAGATATTCTTCCTTTCAGTTTTATTTCATTGTATGTTTGTGTGTGTGTGTGTGTGTGAGTGTGTGTGTGTGTGTGTGTAGGTTCAATCCTCAACACTGAAAAAAAAGAGAAAGATTTCCTAAAATCATTTAAACTACTCATGAAGAACATGTCATATGGCTTTTAAAATATAGCTACGTAAAGTTGTTTTTGTTTATATAGAAATGTTACATGCAGTAATGTCCAGTCTAGATTAGGTACATGAGCAATGAAATTTTATGACACTCTAATTGTATCACTGAGAGGTAAAAGAGAAATAGAAAAATTCAAGAGACAAAGTTCTCACAGTAAAATATTTTTTAAAAATATTTTTAGTTGTCAATGGACCTTTATCTTATTTATTTATATGTGATGTTGAGAATCAAACCCAGTGCCTCACACATGCTAGGCAAGTGTTCTACCACTGAACAGCAACCCTAGCCCTACAGTTGAATTTTTAAAGGAACAAAGTTGCATTTTGTCTTGAGTAGTAAATAAGTAGGGAAAAGGACATAAGTGACAAATATCTAGTACGTATCATATGCAGTTAGTCTCTCCATACATGGATCATATATTCCTCAGCACTGTGTGGAAAGACCACTTTAAGGAAAAACCTTTGTTCCTATGTTACACATAAGACAATGAAGACATATCAACTTGCCTAACTGTTGATTTGGGTTGACACCAAGGTCCTTGGGAATCTGAACACTCTGCACAGAGTGAGAACACCTTTCTTCTCTGGTACCAAGAGGTACTTTATAAACAATAAACTTTGTACCTGAAAGACCCTGGAGACTTCTTACTAAATTAACAATGTAAAAAAAAATTACCTATACAATGAGATCATCAAAATTTTATTCCTGAAGTTTAAAGTCACAATTTAGGATAACCCTAAGAATTGAGAAGTATGAGGAATTACAGAATAGACTATCAAGTGAGTCATCCTACCATTCTTAACAGTAATTAATAATTTTTTGTTATGAACATTTTCTTCTTGAACAGTCACCTAAATAGCACACATTGGTGAAACAATAACAGGAGCATGTTGAAAAAAAATTTAAGTTTGTAGTACTAATATAGTATAATATGGTAGACATGTTTTGACATGTATGGAAAAAATCCAACTTCCTAACTTTATTTTTGTGCATATACATTTCAATATTTTTATTTTCCTTAATTGATCAATAGTATAAGAAACATAAGTTATGTCTATTGGTAATAAAATTTTATTTTACTTACTTAATTAATTTTCAGTGCTGAGGGTCAGATCCAGAGCTTCACACATGTTAAAGCAAGAGCTTTACCACCTGAGATATACTCCAGCCAAATAAAACTTTAAATAAATTGAAGGGACTAGTATGGAGAGAGTATCTATTATTGTCAATGGTGGCAAACTTTGACTATTTAAAATTAGCTTTATTCTATAAGTTGAGGGTACGGTAAAATGGATGAAAGAATACTAAGATTAGTGTACCACTTTTTCTAGATAGTGACTATAATTAGATTTGAATCATTATGCAAATTCTAAAATCGCAAGAACTTGAAAACCAAATTTATTACATGCTGCTGTTTAGCTGGTGCCCGTGGTCCCTTAATAGTTAACAAGAAATTTTTACATGAAAGATACCCTGGAATAAAGTTGAATATAAAATTCGATTGAAGTCCTATCCTAGGATCTCTAGACACTTATTGAACTGGAGAAATCAGACTATGTTTCAATAACAGTTTTCATTTCTGCCACTGAGATAGTGAAATTAATGTTTGTATATTTCTCTCCTTCCTCAGTGGTGAGAGAAATGAAAGTGTCCCACTGAAACAGGAATTCTGACATCTAGAAAGCAAAGTGAAAATCAAGAGGAATGGAAGAATCCTAAGTGCTGTTAGCACCTCAACTAATTGCAGTATGTTAAATTAGTAGTAGGGAAAAATTCTGTTATCAGTTTGGACACTGAAATACAATTTAAAAAAAAAGATACAGTATAGAAAAATTGCTTTTATATACTTTGATATTTTTCTTTAAAATTCATATGGTAATTTGTGGACAGGAAATGTAGTTCACTGGTATCGCGCTTGCACAACATGAGTGAGGCCCTGGATTCTGTCCCCTCAACACCAAATATATGAATAAAGGATATATGATAATTATAAAAAGATACAAGGTTCATAATACAGCAAGCTATGGAAAGGAAATGTCATTACAAATTTGATTTTATTTTTAAAGGTAATATAATATTGGGGTTCAATAAAAATAATATTGTTGTTCAGTAAAAATAACTTATCTCTATGACATTTCCAATAAATATTTGTTATTTTGAAAGCCAAATAAAAATAGCCTTATTTATAGTTACTATTATTGAAACTAAAGTGTTATATATTTCTAAGACAACATAAAATGTTCCATTTTCTCTCCATGACTCAAAGATGAATGCACAGAAGGTCCCAGTGTTTTACTTAATAGTTTGCTACATCTGTTCAGGAATTCATTATGGAAGTGGGATGTAGGCATAAGTGATACAAGGTTAATATACTGATCTCTTGCTTATACATGAGAGCTTATACCTCTCAACTTTTCTGAGCATGATCAAGAGATTTTCTTTGGTCACAATGACACAAGGGGAAATGCTTTTTCACCTGTGCTGTTTTCTAGTTTTCCAGTATTCCTGGGAGTACATGTTTTTGTGTGGTGTACAATTCAGCCATTATAGATAAATTGTGTGGATTCTAGGACTCATAGTCAATTTTTCAAGAGAAAGAAATGTAACTTAATCTATCAAACTTTTATAAGTCAGTGAGATTTAGGAGGATGTTGGTTTTACAATTTAACCTTTTTTGTCCTGAATGAGATACTAAATAATGTGTGGTGACAATGCTTTTCTGAAGATGCTGAATCCTAACAATTGGAAGGTAAAGAATTCTGTGTTTATTTTTTTTTTCTAACCTCAATCTCTTTCATGTGCCTGAAGTATAGAATGTTGTTAATTAATGAAACAATTAGATGAATAATTAATTATATAAGTTATGTAAATGGACATCTCTTGAATGGGGCTTTTCAAAAAGACAGGGAAAATGATTAAAAAAAAATTAAGTAGGGGTAACCAATTAACAATAATAACAAGATCTATAAGGGCTGGAATTTATCATGGTGTTATGAGTGCAAGTCACTGTTTGACATGTTTCCCATACAGAACTGTCTATAATCCTCAAAATCAATATATGCTGAAAATATTAATATTGTCCTGTTGTTTCAGGAGGGAAATCAAATCAGCACTTTATCCTGGCAAGAATAAGATGTATACTACCCTAACACTATTTAAAATTATTAAAAATATAAATTGAAAAAACAATTCTCCAAATTTTAGAGTATTGGAACAACTGATCAATTATTGTGCATGTTCTAGTTTAGATAATGACCGTGAGCTAAGCAATTTCATTATACCCTAGAATACAAGGAAAATTTTGTGTAAAGGAAGGTTTATATGAATTCCTAGAAGACAGGCTCTTAGTTTGATCACCACAGAGGACTAACTTCTGAGTTTTTAAGGTTAACTATAAAAAGACATTCATACTTGAACAAATAAAATCCCAAGTGCCCCTGAAAGAGAACACAAAGCCAAATGCACTTAGTTGTTGAATACGCTAACAGTTTTATTTTTACTTGTGTTTTTTTTTTTTCTTATTTACTCATGTTTGCCTAGGTTTTCAAGTGCCTATTTATTTAAATCCTGACTTGGCCTTGAACTTAATTACTGTTTTATATAAATTCCTTGAACAACAGTTATCAATCTGATGTTGTAGTGGTAAAACACTGGGCCTCTGCTTGGCAATTGTGTAGAGGTGATACCTGAAGACATTTCTGCAATTGTGCATTCAGGGAAAGCATTTCTCCTTTATGTTACAATCAAATATTCTCTTACTTACATCCTTACCAGTGCAGTGTATTACTCTTCCAACACTGAGGAAACAAGGTTTTCTCACAGTTCTTTTGGTTACAATTTTGGTACCACTCACCCAAGTGACTAAAATCAAGTTGTCAGCAGGTTGCATTCCTCTCTGCAGGATCTATGGAAGAAGCCATTTCTACTTATTTGGTCTTGGTGGCAGAATTCAGTTGCTTGATTGTACAGGCGAAGGCACCTATTTTCTAACTAAATGAAAGTTGAGAGTCATTTGCTGCTTTGAGAAGCTGGCACCTTCCTAGGCTTTTGTCCCTAGCCACAAAATACAAAGACAGAAACTGGGGATTAAGCAACTGGGAATCAAGTCTTTCTTAATTCAAATTTCTCTTACTCCCATTTCTTCCATCCCTTTCTACTTTTAAGAACTCATCTGAATATATTGGGTCCCACCATATAAACCAGTGCAATCTTCCAATCTCAAGGTTCTTAACTTTAATCACATTTGGAAAGTCCTCTTAGCACACATGATAACATATTTGGAAGTTGTGGAGATTTGGCTATTTTGGTGTGTGGGGGCCATTGCTTTGCCTATCACAGCCAATGAGTGTTTCTTAGAAGCATTTAGACTTGCTTACATCAGATAGAAGGAAGATTTCAGCATCATTCAACAGTGTTTAGACATAGCTTTTATTGATTTATTTTTGCCACTTATTGTGTTTCCAATTAAAAGACTTCCTGACATTGTTTTATTTGCAGGAGGAAATCATATAACAAAATCAGTACAATTACAGACATTTATAATGCTTGAAATTTAAAAGAAAAAACTTTCTCTGCATAACAAATAATCTATTATTTTTAAAATCATTGACAAAGAAAAATAAGCCTTCATCTTTCTTTGCTTCCAGATTCTGAATAACAGCAACAGCTGTCTCAGAGTAAGTACTTGACCTGGGGAGACTTTAGGACTATGGGACTGAGCCAGATTAAGTACTCCAAAAACTATGCCTAAATGACATTCACAGAGGCTTCAGTTTTCCTCTCAATTGTGTCTCTTATTGCATTTCATAAGTGAGTTAGCTGCAGACAGACACTTCAGTTCAATTGATGGTTAGAAGGCATAACCATCATACACATCTGCAGAGCTTGTTGAACAATACACACCTGCTGGACCAGGGTTTTTATTGCATGTTGCACTGGGGCAAAGATTCCAGGTATCAGATGATTGTGATGTATAATAATGCTTGAGAGCTGTGATTTTTCCTTTCATCTAAGTTATTTATTTTAAATATTCAATAATACAAACATTTTGCTCTGAGGGAATGTGTATGCTATGTCCTATTATCAAGTATTTCATTTGGTATTTACAATTACTCTTAGTAAATAGTTGGATATTGAAATAAATTATTCATAAGAGGCTTTCTAAATACATTGAAAAGTTGGAGATGACAAGATCTCTGAACTAGGAGTTAATAAAACTAGGTTTAAAATCTATATCTGCCACTACCTAGATTATAGTTATAGCCATTATCTAACCACTCTAGGCCTCAGCCTAGAATTTTAGATGGTATGGTCTGTGCCTCTTATTGATATATGCACTTACTGAATGACAAATCTGTGCACAGAGGAGGCAAAGAAAGTAGCACCTTTCATGGAGAGCATATTAGTAGGTTGGGAAAATCAACCCCTTGTCTGCAATTGCTTGCAATAAAGTAGTGTATGTGTTTAGTTTTTAATTGTGATTGGAGTTTAGAGAAGGGAGAGATCATTGAGAATTATTGGATTATTTGGATACAGGGAAAAGGGTTGTTAGCTACATTTTGGAAGGTGGGTGGAGTTTGGATAATAGAGAGTAAATCAGTCAATGTGGAAGATCCACAAGTGCAGAAAATATGAAAAACCATGGTGGTGAGAAATTATGTGTTCTTGACAATAATACCATTGACCTAAAATAAGATGATTAGAGTTAGGATTGAAACTTAGGTTGAACCAGATATTTCAGGACGTGCAAATTAATATGTATAGTAATGCTGGTATGCAAATTAGGATAAGGACTAGCAGAAAACTCAATGATAGAATAAATTGGAGAGTAAAACAAGGAAAAGAAGACTACTCTAAAGTTCTAAGAGAAAACTGAGGAAACTGTAAAACATTAAGGCAATCCAGAATTGGAATGGTTTCATTTTGAATATACGGAGACTAGCATGATAATGGTAGCTAAAGCTTAAATATTCTGTATTCACTAAGGTATAATAGAGTACTCATATATGTGATAGCATGTGAGCCACTGGCATTGAATTAAAAAATGGCAACACTTCAGCTTCATTAAGCGTGTGCTTTGACAGAAATGGGATGGGGTATCAATTTCAGATGATATCAAATGCTAAGAGAAATACAGGTGGCAAAAGGAATGAATGTTTGAAGATAATTTAGTAAAGTGGTCGAAGAAGGCCTCTCTGAGTAGGCAACAACTGAATGTGGAGTTGAATAATGATGAGGCATAACAAACATGGGAATATTTCAGGGAGAAGCTCCTTTAGGTTTAAAGTCTGCTAAAGAACAAGTTTGCTTGTTCTAGAAAGAACAAGGTCAATATGGCTGAAGTATAGATAGCAAGAGGTTGTTGATGAAGTCAGAGAGAAAAGCTGTGGCCCATGAACATTTACTTTATGACTTATTGCATGATTCATTTTAGATACATACAATTTTAGAATACATAAAGAGATAAAGTCTAGCTTGCTAAAATCCCTTGATTTTGCAGATGAAGATTCTGAAGCTCGGAAATCTGAAATAGGCATCAATTTACAGTTTTGACTAGATTCCGAATACCTGGCAATCAGTACATTGTTTTTCCAATTGCTTAACAAATTCCTGCTCAAAATCAGGAGATACATGGCTGCATCAAGGTATCTGAAACTGTCAGTAAGAACTGTGGTTGTGAAGATTTGGAAAGCATGGGTTTTAGGCTCTAATCCACATGTTTATCTTTTTCTATTTGCTTTTCTTCTCCCTGTACTCTTTTAATGTCAAAGCAACCTTGAGGAGGAAAGAACTCAGGTAGCCTATGAGAAATGAGATTGGGGAATCCCTTGCTCTGCTGGGTGGTACATAGAGGCTACTTTTATCTGAAAGCTAATAATGCATCATCAAAAGGATTTGCTAGTATCTTTCTATAATCCATTGTATATTCTTGTCATTCTTTTTGTAATTGTTGTTTCTCTTTTTCTCCTTAGTTATTTGTTTCTCCATATTGTAAGCTTTTAAAATATGGATATAACCAAATAATTCCCAGTGTATGATAATAAATGTTTATGACACTGAAAAAAATCTGCAGAATCCAAGTTCTAAAGAGATTTGTAAGTCATATTACTTTGGTATGTTTTATCATTTGGTTATTAATTTTGTTGATATCTTTCTGAGTATTTTAAATCAAAACACTTATTCAAAACAATTTCAGATTATAGCATTAATTTTTCCTTTAATCAAGTTAACACAGTGTATTTTATTGTCAAAAAAGATCTAACAAATTGATGGTATCAGCCTTTTAAAAATAAGACATCTATCATTAGGTATCTTGGACATTAGATGAATGATTTCTATGGTGAAAACTAAGTTTTGGAATAGATATTTTCCCAAAATATCTTTCCCAATTGTTGGAAATATAATTGGGAATATAGCTTTGATTCTTACTACTTTATTTTTCATTTCTCCCATTAAGAAAATGACTCAGAATGTGAACAGAATTGGGACACAAAGGAAGGAATGTTTTCATAATTTTCTCTAGTTAATCCTATGTGACACCCTTCTTCTGATTTGAGCATGAAGTTGTCAAGAAAACTGATTTGCTCAAGGTTACAAAAGTAGCAGATAATCCAAGTACTTGTGACCTGATTTCTACTGCATACTTAGTTTCTCAAGTCGGCTACTAGGAATGATTATCATTTGCATGTTTAATTTATTGATCCAAAATGAGAAGTATGAAAATACAGAGCTTAAGCATCTCTTTTTAGAAGTTAAGTTCAATTGAGATATTTGCATAAAGATTCTTCTCTTGAGTTAGTGTGGATATTAATATATACATTTATATATATGATTTCCTTAAAAATCTTTTCATCATTTATTCAACCTACTTAGAATTATCAAATAGCTTTTTATTGCACCTATAATGCCTTTCACATTTATCCTATATAAATTGGCTAGCCCATCCCTTATTTATTTATTTATTTACTTACTTATTTATTTAGGGTACCAGGGATTGAACTCAGGGGCACTCAACCACTGAGCCACATCCCCAGCCCTATTTTGTATTTCACTTAGAGACACGGTCTCAGTGAATTTCTTAGTGCCGTGCTGTTGCTGAGGCTGGATTTGAACTCCTGTGTCAGCCTTCCTAGCTGCTGGGATTATAGGTATGTGCCACTGTGCCTGGTTCCATCCCTTATTTTTAAAATGTATCTTAAACCTCTTTTTCTCTAGCTTGCACATCTCTACTATATTCTTTATTTATTTTCATACCCCAATTACATTGCTTTGAGTAGAATCTTGCATTAGCTACTCTTCTTTCTGGACAATTTCTTTCCCTCCCTAATACCTATTAGCATACTAAACTCTTTCCTGTGATTCAGTCCTTAGTTTACATTTCATCTAGAGAGACATTTCTTCATTCCCTATCTTATAAATAGCCTTCTAGTCACTCAGTGACAACACTCTGCCTTGTTTCTCTATGAAACAAGCACTATAATTCAAATCTTGCATGTTAATTAAGCAATGTTTACATGTTTCTTTTACCAAAAAAAAAAAAATCATTTTATTCTCAATGAGAAAGGGAATGAGGACTATCACTATTTTGTATTTTATTATATATTCAATGCCTAGACAAGTGTCTGACATATAATACAAGTCAATATACTGAGTTAAAGCAATTTGAATAGTAGAAATGGCATATAGATGAAAGACAATGTACAGGTAAATGTACTCAAAGAAGCATCTAATCATTATTGCAAATCCATCTGATGGAAGGGAGTATGCATAGTATCAGTGTCACAATGAGGAAAATGAGGTGACTATGGCATCAATGGGAAATTATTGTACCAAATATGAAAAATTAATCATAAACTTTGTACTCAAAACATCTTTCATTATTATTTTCATCTTTATACATGCACACAAAAGTGCTCATTGTGTTTTTTAAGTATTTTAAAAAGAAGAATATGTTACATTTTTTAATTTTAGAAAGAAACCATGATGAGAAAGAGTAAAATGAGGTGATAGGCATTTCTATAGTTAAAGGTATAACAAAATAAATACAATATGCATAACATCAAAATTATCTTAATGATTGAAAAAAATGGAATCAACATTTTGTTTAATTCATACACTTATTCCAATCTCTCTTGATAAGTTTCCTACCAGTAGTTGTTGGAAGGAATCGAGAAATGAGGGCTCAGCTGGCATGGGTAACAACTTGAAGGCACTTTTGGGTTTTTGCCATTAAATTCATGGACAGAATTCTGTTTTATCTGTCCTCACCAGTTGCCTGCTTTTGCTCCAAATTCAGATTGCTTCCAAAATCTCAGCTATTCGCAAGCCTATGAAACACACCATGGTTTTTGTTCAAGGATAGTGAGTAGATTCTTAATCATTTTAGTTTAGCTTACTATTAACCTTGCAAAAGTATTTAATTTGATAGAGGTACAGTACAGACAAAAGACATTTAAACCAATCTATTCTTCCAAGTAAAATAAAAATCAAACTATAACTAGAAAAAACATTTGCCTGCATACATAAGTGTACGAATGCACTTGACAAATATATCTCAGATATAAATTTATCTCTGATTAATTGGAAAGCACTGTGGACAGATAAGATATTTAGGGAAAATAAAATCAATGAGATAAAATTATATGAATCTCCAAATTCTTTTTTTCATCTTTATGTAAATTAGTGGTTACAGAATGTTTTTATCTTTATAGGTATTTGAAAGAGAGAAATTTGTTGGATGACAATACTGTTCTGTAGTGAAAAAAGTTTAAGAAACTGAGTTTTTCACATATTATATTTCTTATTTTGTTTTAGGTTCAATTGTAAACATTTTCAGAACACTTTGCTAGACACAAAACAACATACCATGAGAAATGTGGGGGATTCTAAATACTCATGGGATTTTATATCCATTTAGAGTAAGAATCAGAGTATCAAGATAAGTAATGACCAGATCTATGACAGATAATATCAAGTGCTAGCAATGGGCTATTTCAGAGGTATACTTTTCCTTTTGTTTCCAAATGTCTTAGCAAATTCGAAATGGCATCTTGTGCTGGGTGCAGTGGCACAGGACTGCAATCCCAGTGGCTCAGAAGGCTGAGGCAGGAGGATCTCAAGTTCAGAGCCAGGCTTAACAACTTAGCAAGGCACTAAGCAACTCGGTGGGACCTTGTCTCTAAATAAAATATGTTTTAAAGGGGCTGTGGATATGTTTCAGTGGTTAAGCACCTTTGGGTTCAAATCTCATTACTAAAAAAGGGAAGAAATGTCTTCTTTCATGAAAGCCCCATGAAGATATTTTGTTGTTGTTGTTATTTTTTAAAAAATGGACTACATAATATTAACCCTTTTTCTAATTTTTCCTAAAATAACTCATAATTAACCTTATCTTTATCAGCTAATATGATGAACTATATTTCAAAGTTCTTTGAAGAGAAATTCCATGACAATTCTTTTATCATTTATCAAACCAAACTTGCTTACTTTGTAAATTCTCACCTGATATAAGGCTTACACAAAAGTATTTACCATCATGGTAGAGAAAAAGGTGTATTCGAACCACGGTCTCTGGGATAGATAATCTCAAATTCAAATTACAACTCTATTCCTGAGTTATGAAGTTGAGCATATAAAAAACCCCATTTGAACTTTGTGTTCTCATTTGTAATAGAATAATACTAGGTCTGTATCAAAAACAAATCAAAATCAAAAAGCAACAGTAAATTTGGCACAGTTCTGGGATATGCCTGAAATAAGTGAAACAAATGGTTATTATTTTATAAATTCTTGGATTTCAGCAAAGACATATGATAGAGAACAAATCTATTTCTAAATCTATTTCTAGCAAAAATGATACTCCCCCAAACATGTGTTCACAGCAATCCTTAAAACTGCTCATTTTATATCAGTTTCTGAGAGGAGTCTGCCTCTTTGTTTATTCAAAGTGAAGAAGATTGGCCAGAAGACAAAATTTTGTTTTCACATGCATGTTTTGCATTGTTTGGACAAAACCATTATCTCAGTGTATTTCTCTTGGGTCACTGTGTTTCTACTAGAAAATTCACTGGGAAAAAACAAATGCTCTAGCAACTCTCTTTCTTCTCCTGACTAAAAGTCAATGAGGCCCTGAGGGTTCGGATTCTCATGCACACCAATATTGTTCTTTGTGATCATTTAGATGACATGTGCTGCCATCAGTCAGCTCTTTGCACTAATCTGTTTTACATGGGACATAGCACACAGCAGGACAGATCTCTATGATGTGTTTTATCCCAAAGGTTCAAGACTAAGCAAGGAAGAAGATGAGTACTAAGTGCACACTCTGATGACCTCATAGGTGAAATGGACAAACTAAAATATTTAGAATACTGAAATGTATTCCTTGGTGGTAGAGGAACATTTGTGAATGTGTTTACATGGAGATGACAGATTCACAGATCTCATCTACATTATAAGTTCAGGTCCCATGCTGTCTTAACCCAAGGTCACTGATATTTCTTTTTTTATTTTTGAATCTTTAGATGTCTTGTTTGTCTGCCCAAATATTTCTAGCTCATTTTGCCTAATATGAATTTGCACACTCAATTATATAAAAAGAAAGAGTTTTCCAATTCTTGCAAAGGGTTTTATTTACTTCTAAGCTTATTTAAGCCACATATATGCTACAGCAAAACTATACTCTATTTCTTAGGTCCTGTAATACCTGACCTTTTTATTTTTCCATTAGTTCAGTGCATAAAAAAAAATTAAAGAAGCAACTCTATGCTAATTTTATTGCTTTTATAAATTATATAATGATCATATATCCTCTTTACCTATGTAACTCTGAGAAATATTGATTTGTTTAAATTTTACATGAATTTTCTTCTTTTATCCCTTAAAGTCATTTGTTTATGTGTGTTCCTTGAACATACAAGGGTATTGAATAAGTCACTACATGTCTTAGAATGTTTAGATATAGAAATATGTTATATGGTGAATGAAATGCCCTGTGTAGATCCATGTAGAGGAATTAAGTGTATATTTATACATAAAACCAAGTAGAATCTAATGCAATTTGCATGCCAGTCTTATTTAAAAATCTATTAGATGTGTATATCAAGCTAGCAATTTTTGTATGTGGTGCTGGACATAAAACTCAGGGTTCCGTGTATACTAGGAAAACACTATACCACTGAGCTATACTCCCAGTGCATAAACTTAAATTTGTTTTTAACCATGAACATGGCTATTTTTACTATACTGATAAAATTCAGCTAAGTCCATCAACATCTTGGCAGCTTGCCCAAGATCTTGAGCATTTTTTTCTCTGTCATGTTTTGTTTTAATCTTCACTTAGTTTAAACTAAGATTTCATCACCTCTTCTGCTAATGTAGCTTGAAATGAATTATCTTGATGCCATGGCTGAGATTATCTTCCTCTGAAACTCAACTCTTGTATTTGTTTCTTCCATTTAATACTGAATGTTAAAAATTTTTTACTATACTTACACTTCATTATTTTATGGCCCAATTATATTGTGTTTCATTTTTTAAACATGGCACTACATTCTTTCTTGCCACTACATGTATTTTTTTCATATTTAAGTATTTTCATTTACCTACTCCTGAGATTTCTCTGGATAAACCCCATTATATCATGAAAACAGAAGCCATACTTACTTATAAAAAGACCAGAATCATACAAAGAGATCCACTTTTATCTTTACTAAGCAAATATTTAGTTACTATAAAACAAAGTTGCTATATTTTCATTGAAGGTTTATCTAAATTTATTCTGCTGAATAAACACTCCAGGTTTGTTTATAAAAGCAGAACAATTTAGGGACATGTGAGTGTAAACATATATTTAACAATAGAGGCATATTATTGTCCAAATTTTATAGTAATTTTTATAACTACTTGTAATTATTATCGTTGAATGAGATGTGTAAAATGTGATGTTTCAGGGAAATCAAAATATAAATTGAATTAACAAGAGGTAGGATTTTAACCTTATGGATGAAAATCTATGTCCATGGCTCAACAACTCACAAGTGAATGTTGAAAATTCCGTTTTTAATAAAAGACAAGTTGTAGGTTATTCTTCCAAAATTCAGGGGGATTGGGTAATCAACAAGTGATGATGAGATTATCATGAATGAATAGTGCTTAGGTACTTTCCATGCCATTAGGTCAAGTCATTTTTTTGGATGTCAAAATCTAAAACAGATCATCAATATTTGGCAGACATTAAAGTCAAGATGAGCCAATTAAAAATAGCCAAAATTATAATATGCTGAATTATAGAGGTCCAACAGACCAGATGGAACCTTGAAACTCAATTTAATTCAACAAACACCAATCAACGCTCTTATCATGGCCAGTGACAGTGGCTTAGAGGGTGAGATGTGGTCCTTGCTCTCTTGGGGCAAGTAATCTGGCTATACAGATATATGTCAGCAGATAGTAAATGTGAAATATGCAATAATAGAGGCATAAAATAAATAGAAAGAGCATAGGTAATAAAATCTTAGTATCCAAATATGTTTCCATTATGTACTTCATTGAAAAAAGAGATTCTGCAAGCTTTTCTTTACCAAATTATCTTTTCCAGAGTAAATTTTTAATATTATTAAGTTATTCTAACTGAACTTTATTAAAGACAATTCTTCTATTTTTCTGACATAACACTTGAAGCAAAATGCCTTTTTATAGGGAAAACACATTTCTTCCACTGCACCAGTTCACACATCTCCAAGTGTCCTTCTGATGGATGGTTAAGTGTCTCTTAAATTATCAGTTACATGGAACAATTTTGGTCTGTGTTCAGGTAAAATTGTGATGAGCAAGTAACTTTTGGGCCTAAGTCAAAAGCATTTCACTCTTTCCCTGCAGTGATAAGATTGGCAAATGGTAATGTATAGAATGTGTATGTACCTGTGAAAGATATAGAAGATAATGGGTCTGGGGATGTGGCTCAAGCGGTAGCGCTCGCCTGGCATGCATGTGGTCCAGGTTTGATCCTCAGCACCACATACAAACAAAGATATTGTGTCCGCCGAAAAACTAAAAAATAAATATTAAAAAATTCTTTCTCTCTCTCTCTCTTTAAAAAAAGAGAAAGATATAGAAGATAATGGGTTTATCAGGATCCTCCATTTATGCCCTTCATGCCCAGTGGCAGTCAGTAATTTTCTTTCTTTATTCTTCTCCGAAGATGTATTTATCCCACAGAAGTATGTGTCTGAATATGCATATCTTGGTCATTTTCGTCTTTATGCTTATGAATTGGTATTTTGTTGGCAGCTTTAAAATTGTGATGAACTCAACATGCATGGTCCCATTTTTCAAATTGTACGTTGCAGAGTTTGTTTACTGTTGGGGTTCAGATAGTTAGGTTCATTCTCACTGAACTAAAACTTGTAGGAGTTTTCACACAAAAACTGGAAAAGAGCCATGGGAAAAACTTATGCTCAGGGAAGAGGTTGACAAGAGCACTGTCTCATTGTGAGAGATGGTCATGCTGAGTACAGAATGCTTCCTGTCAGTTGAATTTGTTTATTGGCCACGGTTTCATGGCATCATTGTTGTTATCGGGTGGAGGGGATAGTAGGTGCCAAAGAATTACTGAAAATGAGATCTAAAAAAACCTCCTTTATCTCTCTTTGGAAGGAAGAAAGGAAAGAAGGAAGGAGGAGTTGTCAGAACCTTTCATTTCCATCATGGAATTCATAAAATGCATCCTATGAATCATTGGCGTGTTCTAGCATGACTGTGACATTTTGAGGGATCCCATGTTGGTAGTCCTCAGACAAGGGTACCTTGGATGAAAAGTAGGATCTTTACAAGCAACTAAAGACCCTAGGGTACATGAAATGTGAAAGAAATTACATGAGAGTAGGATATCACTTTCAGAACAAGAGGTTTTGAAAAATGAAGAGATCTTACAGTGTTGTATATGTTAATGGGACCTATTATGGTTTGGATACTAAATGTAATCTCAAATGCTAATATCTTGGTCACTAACCTGTGGTGCTGTTAGGAAGTGATGTCAGCTTTGGGAGTAGAAAGACATTAGTTCATGGGAGGTGTGCCCATAAAGGAGATGTTGTAACTCTGGCCACTTCCTCACTTTTTCTTTCTTTTCTGGCTGATGAGAGGTGAACAGCTTGGCCCTACAGTGTGCTCACACCATGATATTCTGCCTTGCAATAGGCCCAAAACATCAGTTTCAAGGCATCATGAACTGAAACCTCTAAAACTGTAAGGCAAAATAAATCTTTTCTCCTCTTATATATATATATTTTTAATCTCAGGTATTTTGTCATAGTGACAGAAAAATGACTAGCACAGAACCCGTACTTTTGATGATATAGGAACTACCTAAGCAATTGTTGTATTTCTAACCTTAGTTATAAATACTGAATATTTTCAAAATTACTTTGTAATCTCTGTGAAATTGAGAGGCAAAACATGAGCCTAATCACAACTTGTCAGTATTGGAAGGGGAAAGATCTCCACATAGTTTTCAAATTCTCATGTATGTATACATATCAATGCAGACTTTTAAAATGGCAGTAGGGAGAATTTCTGGGGATTGATATTAATATTGGCCAAATTATATTGTGTGCATGCATGAATATGTAACAACAAATCTCATTGCTAAGCACAACCAATAAAAATTTGAAAAAATAAGATAAAATGGCAGCATAATATTATAATTGGTGAAAAATTGACTGACTGAATTTGTTATCATGTTTCCTTATAAATATACATAGCTGTGTGAATTTGTAGACTAAGGTGGTTAACCTATCATTTTTATGCCACTTTCATTAGTGTTTGACCCACTTATGAAAAAATAAAAAGTAGGCAATAAAGAGTTACACAGTTTTAATAAGTATCAACCACTGCCTGAATTTATCTTCAAGCAGCCCAACTGAAATTGGAACTTTCCAGATCACTTTAAATTAAATTGATTAATAATACATCATGTTAAAATGAATTTTTCATGGTTTGGGAGCTAATGTTCTCAATTATTTAGCAATGCAAAGTGTAGGAAACTCACACACAAATAGCATGCAGGAGCTGATCCGTGAACTTTCCTTTAAAACATGATGATAAATGGCCTATTTTTCTATCATACTAGAGCAGTATGTTAATATTTTCTATTCTGAAATCATTTGCTCTCCAGGAAACCGCAACAAGACATGTACTATGGTTAAGAAACAAAAAAGTTTTTAAAATATTTTAAATCTTAAATGTATGTAACAGAATGTGAATTGCCAAATTCTTTGGGCAAATTGTGTTATGTATTTTGGATTATGTTGCTATAATAATTATATTTTCATCTTCTATTTTTAAATGGGAATTTAAGTATCAAGTAACTTTGAAAGGATTATCTACTTCTGTGTTTTACTTTAATCTTTAAATATACATTCTTTGTGCTTGTGTAGGGAAAATGTTTACATTAAGAAGGCATTATAAAGTGAGAATCACATCATTTATCTTTAAATTTTTAGATTCTTTAAATTTAAAAGTTTGTTTTAAAAGTATAAGTAGTTATGACTACAAATTAGTGAATTATTTTTGCAATACTTTATTTTACCACAGTCTGAGTAGACAGAAAAGCACTGGATTGTTGATCTCACTTCTAGGCCAACATTTTAAAGTATTGACTAACAGGAGAGATGAGGACCACAAGGCATAAGGGCACAAAGCTTTGGATAGTAATTTTTGTTTCAGCAATGCAATGAACCCAGGACCTTATACCTCCTAGGCCAAATGCTTGAATATTGAGCTTCAACTCCAGCCAAGACAACATGACCTGATGAATTTTCTAGATTAGGGCACCTGAAGACACTGCCAATGTCTTGTTCTTCATTGTCTGCCTTATTGATCTTCTCTTGCCTTTCATCTGTTTGTTCAATGAGAATCACTTTTTAGATGACACAAATTGGAATTATCCATTCCTAAAGTTTGAGAAATAATGTAAAACTTTGCATTATATATTGTTAAAAGATCATGATATCAATGAAAGAAAACCTACTCAAAGACACAGAGACTAGCCTTACTATAATGACATTTAGTTAAAAGGTTAAATTAGAATCTATCTTCCTCTCCTTGCAAATTCAGTTACCTTAGCATAATCTTCATGGGCCCTGGATACCTTCTAATGGTGTCATATTCTTTTATATAATCATTGTAGATGGTAGACCCTAATGACTGGAGAAAATGAGGTCTTTGTTGCTTGGAATGATATAGGTCACCACTACATGTTATGAATTATTATGCTCCAAAACCTGCCTTAGAAACCATCTTACACACTTTACTTATTTTGCACATAAGACAACTGACTTCAAAGAGTGTAGATAACTTGCCTCAGGCAATATTGTAAGTGGGGAAATTCAGGCAGAGAATAGAAATTTAGTAGCTCATTTTTTTAGTATTCATTGCAGGACATAATGATGCTTTTTTGCTACTCTCTCCATATATAAGGTGAGTAAGAATGAAAAAGGAATAAAAAAATATACAAGCAAGAATCATATTTGAACATCGTTTATTCTTCTAGTTACAGAGTTTAAAGTGGGATCAATATTTTTTATTTTAGTCTCATTGGTCTTATTTATTCACGATTAATATACTGAGAAATTAATTTAAGGAGAAAAATTCAAAGTTCTCCTAAAATAATGTATTAAAAGAGGACTTTATTCAACTCATTGGGGAAACAATAGTTATACTATGAGCACTTAGGAAGTGGTCAGGGTATGGTATAGGCACATGGGAAAGGTTGACCACAAAATAGTAGAATTACCAAGCAGAATGCAAAATCAAAGTTCACCTTAACAAGTTTTGCGAGCCCAAACTATACGGTTTGAAAAGATACCTCAACAAAAGCATCTCAATTCATTTTTTAATTTATAGTTTATTCTTATCTAGACCTCACTGTTGAGATTTTCCTTTAATCCTCCTTAGTTGTTTTTTTTTAATCTCAAATGAAAAATAATCATACTTATAGTTACATTTGTTAAAAATATAGTTAAGAATTGTTAAAGCAGTCTTGTCAATTGTTTGAGTTATTTTTTTAAGTCATATTAGTTATCTGGGTTCTGCTTCTGGTGAAAGGAAAATTCATAAACTAGAATTAATTCAATTATTCTTCATGAACACTATAACACGGTGCTTTATAATTCTCTTTCTTTATAAGAATTAAGGATGATCAAACATATTCACTATACTTAAAGAATGTGTGTGTGTGTGTGTGTGTGTGTGTGTGTGTGTGTGTGTTTAGAGAGAGAGAGAGGGAGAGAGAGAACTGCTCTATCACGTTTTCTTTTTTTCATTCTACAACCCCATGTGTTTGGTTTCTTAGATTTCTCTGACACTCTGACAGCACATTTGATGGGAGTGGTAATAATAAGATTATGTTTTAAAGCAGAGAAAATTCATCATAAAGGGCAATTTGCATGCTAAGACTTACACCATGGAACCAAGCACCACACAGTGTGGTTGTTTATATTTCTTTTAGGTTTAATTCCAAGCTCCTACCAAACATGTTTTGGGGACAAAAAGAGAGAGAGAGAGAGAGAGAGAGAGAGAGAGAGAGAGAGAGAGAGAGCAGAAAATC
Organism: Callospermophilus lateralis; assembly: GCF_048772815.1. NCBI lineage: Eukaryota > Metazoa > Chordata > Mammalia > Rodentia > Sciuridae > Callospermophilus > Callospermophilus lateralis. The sequence goes on from NC_135314.1 coordinate 27,715,917, forward strand.
TGAAAGATTAGCAGGAACTGCAGAAATACTGTAGTTTTGAATCACTTTCCTGCATGAACAAAACAGCAAATGGTATATCATTATAATTGTATATATTTAAATTAAGACTTCTGTTCAAATCACATGAAAATATCAAGTTTCCAACAGTTTTCTTTCTTTCCTTCCTTCCTTCCTTCCTTCTTCCTTCCTTCCTTTTTTTCTTTCTTCCTCTCTCTCTCTCTCTCTCTCTCTCTCTCTCTCTCTCTCTCTTTCTTTCTTTCTTTCTTTCTTTCTTCTTTTTTTTAATATAACCTGGCCTCCAATGTAAAGGTGTGAAGGTGACTTGTTTATTACTTGAACTACTTTTTTATTCAGGGCAATCAAGACCTTAATGAACTACCTGCATATCATGTTTTTGCTCCAAAAAAGAAGCTGTAAAAACTAGATCACACTGTTATAATGGTAAGGATGTATTTTCTCTGGCTATTGAGGAAAAAAATTGTACATAGTTATATTTTTTCTGTGAAAATAGGAAACATGATGTTTTTAGGGTCAAATGCATCAAGGCTATTTAGCCTCATATTTTTTTAATGATAATGGGAATCATGTAGCTAAATCCTGGCAAATGGTACTGAATAGTTACATCCGATGTTATATGGTTATATTCATGATGGGGTGTCCATTTGATATTCAAAGTCCAGGAACTAATTCTAATGGATTTTTGTTTTAGTAGTAGCAATATATCAGTGGGTGGAAAAGTCATTGCATTTGGAATGAAGAAAACACTCTCATCAGTAGTTAAGTTAACCTTTTACTTATGGTCTTACTTGTAATTCTCTGGACCATACCCAGTCTCATTTTAGTATATTATTCAATATATGGCAGATAATAAGATTAACATGACATTGCTTCACTGAATCTTTCTTTCATTTTTGAAACATCACATAGGTGAATCTATATCATATCATCCATTATTTGACCATTCTGAGAAATCCTTGAAAATCATCATTATATTATTAGGAATGCAGTTTTTACCCATTTACTTTGGGCTAGTCGGAAAGGGGCTAACAATGTATAGACATATATAGTTCACAAATATTGCCAATATCTGTCTACTTCTGGGTATGATGTTAGCATAAAACACTGAAAAGGAAACCTAATTTGCATTTAATTTTTACTAAATATATTTTATCACATATTTAAGAAAAAAACATTAAAGTGGCTATGTCCATTAATAGATTAATATGAATACATATATACATATGCATTTCTAAATTTAATAGTCATTGTTGTCTGATATTTTATGTCAATATTATAACTCTAATATACTGCATTTATCAGCTAAAGATACTATACTTGAAACAACATTTCTAGGAAATTTCTACTCCTATGAATCACATTATTTTTTATAGTAGAATCATTTTATTTTCAAAAATATTAAAAATTCAAATTGATAGAAGCTCTTTTTTCTTTTTTAAATATATGGACTGAAATTATTTTTTATCTTCATAGAAAACTGTCATTTCATTGCATGTGCTTAAATGTGTAAAAGCAATCACCAGTGAGTAAATGGTGTTTCATATGTGGAAGAACAGGAACTGGCAAGGAATGTTTTTTGCTTAACCCCTGGAGATGGTCAAGAAATCCAGGCCAATGTTTAATAACTCTTAGCAGCAGGAGAGCAATGAGATTATTTGGGGCATAACCAGTTTCACAGTAATGCTAAATGTAAAGCATGCATTAAATTGTTGGATTTTTTTTCCAACTGAGGGGATAAGTACTCAATTTAATAAATTGTTGTAACAAACAAATCCTATAGCTATGTTTTTAATTTTACTCAAACCTTGGGATTTATTTTGTGGGATTTGTTTATGCCTTTGGTTATAACAATAAGTAAAAAATTTCCTACTGTGGATTCCATAGGCAGCAATGTTTAGGTGGACAGCAGTCTGAGGAAAGTTTAATGTTCATTCAAACACAATTTCTGAGAACAGACAAAAGAAGTTTCAACATACCTATTGAATAAGTTAATTATTTTAAAATTTAATTCCAAATATTTTTTTTCAGAGATATTGGTTTCTGATTGTTCTTTCCTTATATTAAGAGCAGGCATAATAGTGAAGCAGGAAGAGTCTAAGAAGGTATAGGATGAGAGAGAACTATTTAAAATGCTGATGAAGTTTTGTATGTATTTATTAGACTTGAAATCAAGATCATCATATCACATCTGTATATTAGTATGGCTTGAATTGCTTTTCCTTTAAAAAAGAAGTAGTTTTCAATGTTGGGTGCTTCTTACAATTTCTTAAAGAGTATGTTTTAAAGATTCAAATAGCTATGTCTCATCCATCCTTACAGATTCAAATCTAGTTTGGGTGAAATGTGGATGATCTGACCATCTGTATTCTTTAAAAGCTCCACCAGTAATTTTGATGTTCACAAATAAGAATGTATGTACACTGCAAAATTCTTAAGAGAGAGATATGATATTCTTCAGTGGGTGTAGGAGATGACAGAAAAAGGAGACTGAGCTCTCTCCTGGAGTTCAGAGAAAAAAGAATTAGCTATGTTTTTCAAAAGAACATATTTTAAGATTGATAATTTGTACAACACTATTTTTAAAAAATGTGATTGGGACACATATTAATAGTCCTGAATGGAACTGTTTCATATGATGTTTCCTTGAGAATTATATTATTGCCCAATTTTTATATTAGTTCAGTATATAATTATTGTAATTCTCTTGAGGTTTTTTTCTTGAGATCTTTTTGCCATTCTTCATTCCTGTGTCCACTTTTTGCTTCCTGATATGTCCATATTAAGTGCCAAAATTTCATGTTCACTTATTCAAGAATCTGTTTACATGATAGGTGTGTGTGTGTATGTATAACATATATAATGTGTTATTAATAACAAATATAGTATACATACTATACATATATTAAATATATATACATATATATATGTGTGTGTGTGTGCGTGTGTGTGTGCATGTGCATATATACACAAACATACAATGAAATAAAACGGAAAAGAAAAAATCTTTCTAAAAACGGAACAGGATCTTTTAATAGACTTATTCGTCATTTTCACAATGGTCCTTATTGCCAAGCCTTGCTTCTCCCAAATGTACAACTTTATGATAACATTCTATCAAGGTATTGCATAACTTTGGCTTCAGCCCCTTGCTTAATAAAGTTTACATGTGAATTGGAACTAAAATTTAGCTTAAGTGGATAACTGAAGGCAACAGTGAATACTTAGATATTTCCTCATGAGCTGGTAGACCTGGGCCTAATGGAGGTCACTAGACTCACATAAGACAGTGAATCAACTTCTCAACAAAGATTAAAAACTACTTGAATATTTGATCTGAATTAACCTCTCAGGTCACTGGGGCACCATTTAGTAAATTGCATTGTCTTCTCTTTTAAATGGGATCAAGACTATAAAAGAATTATTTGATCTACCTTAGGAAATAAATTTACTTATGTGCATTAGTCTAGGCTTCAGAAACATGCTTGAACTCTTGAATAGCAAAGTGATGATGTTCTTTATATAAAAATAGGTTTTGTCTTCAAACACTCTAGTACTCTAAGACCTATTTTAAAATATAGTAAGAATGAATGTGAAGGAAGTTAAGAGAAGAGACAACTTTAGTTAACACACTAATCAAATCCAGATTATAAAGGGAAAAGAAATGATCAGTAAAGTAAAAGAACAAATCAAGGATTTTTTTTTCAATTTTGTATCTTATGATACCAGGGGAATTATTGTTGTTATTTTTATGAAACAATCACAATACAAGGGGAGTGTAGGCCAAGTAGGATATCTAAGGATGTGGGAAGGGATAAGAAAAAAACCTTCCCATATTTGAAGGGATTTGTTCTTGTAAAGTTGCCCTTCATACCAATTTAACAGGAGGGAAAGGGAAAGAATGATGGCAAAGGCAGATGAGTCTGTGTATACTGGAGGAGGAGTAAAAGGGTTTCCATGATATTGCTTATGGTTTCTCTGTAAAAAATGAATGTTGTGTATGTATAGCATATTTTCTTTATCCACTCATCTGTTGAAGGGCACCTAGTTTGGCCGTAGTTTAGCTATTTTGAGTTGAGCTTCTATAAACATTGATGTGGCTGTGTCACTGTAGTGTGCTGATTTTAAGTCCTTTGGGTATAAATGGAGGGGTGGGGTAACTGGAACAAATGGTTCCATTCCAAGTTTTCTGAGGAATCTCTATACTACTTTCAAGAGTGGTTTCACCAATTTTCAGCAGTCCCACAAGCAATATATGAGTGTACCTTTCCCCCATATCCTTGCCATCATCTATGCATAAAGAAAATGTGGTATGTATACACAATGGAATATTACTCAGCCTTAAAGAAGAATGCAGTTATGGCATTTGCCAATAAATGGATGGAGCTGGAGAAAATCATGCTAAGCGAAATAAACCAATCCCGAAAACCAAAGGCCAAATCTTTCCTGATATGCAGAGGCTAATTCACAACAAGCTAGGGGGTGGTGATGCTAGGGAAGAATAGAGGTACTCCAGATTAGGCAAATGTGGGTGGAGGGAAGGTTTGGTGTTAGGAAGAGTAGTAGAACGGATTAGACATTAATACCTGATGTGCACTCTATGACTACATGACTAGTGTGACCCTATATCATGTACAAACAGAAGAATGAGAAACTATACTCCACTTATGTGTGATGGATTAGAATGCATTCTACTGCCAGGTATAACTAATTAGAACAAAATTTTTTTAAAAAGGTTAAGGTTCGCTGGACATAGTAGTTCTGTCTATAAGCCTTGCAACTTGGAAGACTGAGTTAAGGTGATCACAAGTTAAAAGAAAGTTAGAGAGGCCCTGTCTCAAAATGAAAAAAAATAAATAAAAATAAAGAAAGCATGGAGATGTAGCTAGGCATAAAGTGCCTGTGAGCTAAATCTCTAGTATCTGCCCTTCCTCTTGCAAAAAAGAAAAGAAAGAAAACTTAAGGTTGCACTTGGCTAGTTGAAAAGAACATGAGGGGAATGAAATAAAGTGTCTGTCCAGAAAGCAGAAGAGAAGGGAGGTAAGGAAATTGTAGAATTGATGAAAGCTGGCCCACACCTAGCTCAGGTGGGGACTGTAAAGTTGTAACTCTACTCAGCTGTTTGCTCCAGCACCACTCAAGAAGTAGGAGGGCCTATGACAAAGTCAGAAGCTGATGCTACCTGACAACTGGGATAGAAATAAGCACGGGAATGGAAAGTTAAGGCTATTTACATGAAATTAGCTAAATCTGAGATGAATGGAGAAGAAAGATAAAACTGGGCTATTAATTTGAACAAGATTAAATGCACATGATGAATTTGAGACAGGAAAACCAAATGAGGAGAAACAGAGTAACAAGAATTAAAGATGGGATTTGGTGAACAGACGATGGAATGTTTGCATTAAAAGTTTTTTAGCCAGTGAACGTGTGAGTGATTGTCAGATATAGTCTTAAAAGTCTTAAAGGAAGATGGGGTGGAGCAGGAATTGAGTGGAGATAAGGTCCACTGGCTGCAGGATAAAAGAATCAATGAACTTGGGTTTTGTGGCTGGTCAACTACAGGAATTATAAACTCTCCTAAAATAATAGCACTACTTGGATAGAAAAGATCATTGTGAGCCAGGAATTAAAGTGTCCTGTTGATTAGAGAAGGGTCGGTTCCGAAAATTCAATAGGTGACATGAGTCAGAAGGTGAAAAGACTGGATATAAAACTTTGGTCTCAAAGGATGGTAACTTTAGTTCCATGGTAGAAGTATGATGGGTTATGAATAGCATTCTTTAAATAAGAGAAAAACTGCCTAACTTTCTGTCTCAAATATATAGAGATTATAAATAAGATTATAAATACAATAAATAAATTATAAATTTATAAATAAAAGCAACCGAGCAAAAAAGACCTATCATCTAACTTTTAATGGTTATTTTCAAGTCACATGTTGTGAATTATAGGCCCTCAGCAAGTAGTTTTTTCCAGGTTGGGCAAAAAAGGCAATCCTATTTAAAGTTTTTATTTGTTGCTATTGCCAAAAGACCTGACAAGAACAATTAAAGGAGAAAACTTTTATTTGGGGGTTCACAATTTCACAGGTCTCATTCCAGAAATGGATGACTTTATTGCTCTGTGCTGAAGGTGTGGCAGAACATCATGGTAGAAGAGTGTGGTAGAAGAAGGCAACGAAACATGAAACTAGGAAGCAGAGAGAGACACTTCTCCCTTCGCCATGGACAAAATATAGTCCCTAAGGGTATGCCTCCATCAATAGCACCCTTCCACACCTCCTATACCATCCCCTTACCTACCCACAATTACCACCCAGTCAATCCCTATAAGGTGATTAATTGACTAGGTTAAGGCTCTTATAACCTAAGCATTTCAGCTGTAAACATTCTTGCATTACCTCACACATGAGCTTATGGCAGACATCTTGTATCTAAAACCTAACATTTGACCCCTGGCCCCCCAAAGCTCATGCACACAATGCAAAATACTATTAGTCTATTTTTTACGAACACCCACATTCTTTAAAGTTCTAGGATTGCCTGACTGTCTCAAATATATATAGATACAAAATTATAAATAAAAACAAGCAAGTGGTTTTTGCCAGATTGGACAAAAAGGCAATCCTACTATTTAAAGTTTTAAATCCTACTACTCAAAGTCCAAAGTTTCTTCTGAGACTCAAGTCCAACTCTCATCATGAGAAAAAATCAAAAGCAAAAAAAAATCAAAAGCAAAAAAATCAAAAGCAAATTACGTGTAGCTAATATATAAAGGCACAGAATAAATATTTCCATTTTAAAAGAAAGAAATAGGGGCACAGAAAGAAGGAATGGGACCAAAGCAAGTCCAACATCCAACTGGGCAAATATGTCCTGTAACTCCATGTTCAGCAACTGGGGCACATGGCCTTATGATCTCTCCAAAGAGCTTGTGTAGCTCATCCCTAGGGCCTTGTGGTTTTCAGCCCATCTTGCTTCCCTGTTGGCTTATCTCTGCTTCATCCCTATAGCTTTTCTTGGCAGGGAATCAATGGTACTGGAATTTCTTAATCTTGGGTGTCTCCATTGCAGCTTCTGCTTCCTTCTCATTTCATACATCATTCTTTCAGGGACTGCCTGCATCAGGGACTCCTTGCAGGGACTCAATACCTGAGGTACTTTGCTTTGCCTTCCAGGTCTGTCTCTGAAATCTCAGGAGAGTACTCCATGACCCCTAACTCTAGAATTCTGTATTCCTGCAGAACAAGCACCATGTGGTTGATACCAAGTCTGTCAACATTTTAAGAATTAGCCAGGCCTTCAGGGACCATAGCTGCAGCAGACTCTGACTGCCTAGTGGCTTAGAATATTGAAACAAGTCCCCAAGTCCTTTCTGTGTAAGCAATGTGTCCCACTGGCTCTTTCTCTAAAGAATTTTTGCTTTTAAACCATGGAATCTGAGATAGGGGTGGTCTTGCCAATTCCCGAGACACACTGAAGCCATCTTTCCTAGTTTCTCTGGGCATAGTCTTTAGTGTTTCTTTAGTGGCTATAATGTCTTAACAACCACACATTCCATAGCCCCAATTTTTCTTGCAGTTTTCTGGCCAAACTGCAAGATTTTCTAATCATTCTGCTTTGCTCTCCTCTCCTGATTATCACAATAAACTTGGGTAAAAGCTGCCAGTAATATTCATGCCACTGTCTGGATGCTATGCTGCCTAGAAATTTCTTCCATCCTATTAAGAATTCTATAATTTTTAACTTAATTCTTACATAAGGTCTCAAGATAGGGCCCAGTGTAGACAACTTCTTAGCCAGAATGTAACACAAATGATCTCTAGTCCAATTTCCAATCGTGTTCTTCCTCTCATCTGAAACTTCATGAGCAATGTCTTTACTGTCCATAGTCTTTGTTAATCTAAAACTCCCTGAGGCAGGAAATTTATATACATATATAATTTTCAACACATACATTATCTATATATAAATGTATCTATATGCATACATACATTAAACAATATATATGTATGCATGTACACACAAACATTCAACACACATATTATGTTCACTATGATAATCTCTAATGCCTGAGAGAAAACTGCTAAACATGTAGTAGTTTTTCATAAATTTATGGTAAATGAGTTAATGAATTATATTTAATACTTAAATATCTACTTGTGGTTTTGCATTTTCTAATAGTTAATGAGTTCCTCAAGGGCAGAGACATTCCTTGTGCCCAAAGCAAAACTCCAAATGCCTCTAACATAGTAAGCACTCAAAAAATTAGTTAGATAGAAACAACGTTTTTTCTTCCTCTTCTTGTAGATTACTAGAAGAGGATAAGTATACATTTTAATTGGGGGCTTGTAAGGACATCAACTTACCTTGTCTGAAAATAAAATAGTCCCAGTGAGAACAAAGACATTAGCTGTATTGGGGTTTTAGCACCCAGTTTTCCTATTAACATAAACTGTTTGTGAGAACAAAGACATTAGCTGTATTGGGGTTTTAGCACCCAGTTTTCCTATTAACATAAACTGGATGAAATCAGAATACTCACTGATTTACTCCACTTTTCTTTAAAATTTTATACGAAAAGGGATGAAATTGAAATGCATAAATTGCTGAATGTTTGTGTTAGTACATAGGAATGACTATTTACTCCATTATAACCAATGTGAGAAGGTTTGAAGGTTTGTGGATGAAAAGAAGAAACAATCAGATTTCTGGAAAAAATTCAGAAAACTGAATTAACTGCAAGTTGTCAAAGACTTTTGGTACAAATGTTGTCACTATTATTTGGTGTGTTAATTCTCTAGTATTATAATGAAATATCTGTGATAATTAGTTTAGCTTAAAATTCTGAAATTTGCAATCCAAGATTGAGTGGACCCAGCAGAGAAAATTGCTCATCTCATGACCAGGAAAGAAAAATAATGAGAAAGGAGGTGGGGTGGCCCAATCCCTTTCAAAGGCATGCCTTAGTGTCCTAAGGTCCTCCCATAAACCTCCAGTTCCTAAAGATTCCCTTACCTTCCAACGTGCTGCCCTGGGGACCCAGCCTTTAATACAAGCCTTGGGGGGTCACTTATTCAAGACATAGCCTATGATACCACTTCAACAGCTTCCATCCTGGAGTAGTTGACCTTGAAAGTATTTTCTAGTTTTAAAACCTGATGTGCTTCAAATATAAAAAGTATATTTACATCAAGTAATCACAAATGGAGCCAGAAAAGCCAATAGTTAAGAAATATTCAGAATTTGGGGACGTTTAATAGTGAATTGGGATTCTGTAGAAATGTGGAAAGGATGAAAATATAATCAATAGAGATAAAACTACCAAGGAGTCAACCAAAAAAAAAAAAAAAAAAAAAGGAATTGCCTTTTTGTAGGGAGAATTCAATTTGTGCTTGATGGTAAAAGTTGACCATAATGAGATAAGAAGGAAAGATCCAACACAATTAAGAGGACATTGGAATCTAAAATTAAAATATATACACATATATAATACAAGATATATGTCAGAATAATGTTTGATGGCAGAGTTTTGTTGTTTCTTTTATTTCTGTTTATTTTAAAAAGTAGAAGTGAATATGCTTATAGGTGGATCAAGGTTAGTGGATTTTAAAGAAAGTGAAACTGTAGACTGCAGGGATGACAGAAAAAGGTCTGCGAGAAATCTAAAAGAAACGTGAGAGTAATTTTTTTTTTTTTTTTTACCAGATGTTAATTTTGTAGAGATTGGGAGAAATAATTTTGAGATTTCACTGAATAATGCAAGGATACATGCCAAGTAATGTATGCATGAGGGTACTTGCCATGAACATATTAATATGAGAAAATGGTAGCAAAAGAGATGAAATCAGGCTCCTGAGAGAAATAGGCACATGAGCGCATATGCACAACACTATATTATGGTGCCCTGCTAATATCCATTTCCATATTACCTGTTATTCTAGACTTGCAGCCTGACTATAGTGTTCAAAGCTGATCACTGAGCATTACATTTTTATGGGGCAAATGCCTTAGCAATTAGGGCTCCACATGACCAGCTCACACATATGTCCTTGCATGAGCTTCCATTTCTACCACCCTGTTCTCATTTTCTGACATTTATTATGCATTCTGGTGAATAATTTTGGTCTTCCATGCTTAAAATATGTTTGTGACTGGTAGTGCTAATGACCACATGAAGTGTGGAGGGGTTGAATATCATCCAAAATATAAAAGTGATAGATCTAACATATAGGTGGTATCAAAAAAATAAAATAATGGAGGATTGATGAATGGGCTTAAAATTCTGAAGAGTACTATGCATGTTAGGAAACAAAAGGGGAGCTACCAGATACAAACATGAGGCTACAAAAAAAAATTTAGTATATCCTGTCATGTTATATGGTCAAGGGGATAAGCATTTCAGTATCTATTCCACAAATGAAAGTGTGACTTATTGAATGCCATCTATATCATTGATAATCATTAAATAATGATCGTTATTAAATGATACATTTTGTTACCCACTGTGAATTAGGACATATGCTTATGGAAATTGTAGTTATTTAATTATTACGCTTACATTTTCTGCAAAGCAATCTAACAGCTATCTTTTAAAATGAGCAGAAATTCTTTTCAGAATCCTTCCAAGAATCTGGTGTTTCAGTAACCATCTGAGCATAAACGTCTGAGTCAGTCGCAGTGATAAGTATGTACCTCTTTTCTCCAGTTTTAGTCATTCAAGCTCAATCTTGAATATGAATATTTTACTGAAGATTTTTAATTTTATAGGTTTAAAAAGGATGGATACTTTAGTATTAGGGAAATTATATGCAATATTTACCTCAGGTTTGGAATTTATAACTAGTTTTTCTGCTGTGAAAATGGATGCTTTTTTTTACCTCAGTTTATGTTTATGGTATAAAATAAGGAAGCAGGTGGTGTTTCCGCTTCAGTAGTCTATGTCTATTCAGTAGAAAACACTAAAATATAGAAGACCTTACAAGTTCCATCTGCACAAGTACCTCTTTCCATAGGTAACAGGCATTCACATTAAACATTTTCATAATGAATCTGTCATGTAAGAACTGTCCTGAACAAGCATGCTTGTTTCAATTTGATTCCTCTTTGGAGAAATAGATCATTATAAATTTTTATATTGTAGAGAAAACATTTGAGGAAATTTATTTCAAATAATTTGTGGGGATTCCAGAGGAAAACTTTGGAATCACCTTTAAGTAATTTATAAAGATCACTAGCATTTATTCATCTATTTGGAATGCTAAAGATAGTGAAGAATTTTTATTAAGAAATGGAAAGATAAGATTCGTGATGTTGTGAAAATGGTCATTCTTGAGAGGGACTTTTTGGGGCTTTTGCTCTTTTGAAACATACTATTCCACATAGTAACAGAGACAAAAAAGGAAAAATGCAAGTTGTTTTTTCCTATAAAAGTTCATTTCCTTAAATTACAGATACATAAGAAGTTGTTGTGTTATACTAGGTTTCACCTTTAACTATTATTGTGAATGGACTGATAAAACTTAGGAGTTCTATGCTCTTTGGTTGATTCAGTGACAGTGGTATCGAGGTAACTGTCACCTCCTGAAGTTGAACTGCTGAGCTTTCCTCTTCTCAGCTGTCCATGGAGATCTTCATGGTAGTGTTCAGTAGCCTTCTGGCACCAGCAGTTCTAGCACATCAGCCTTCAGGGGTCTTACCACAGGCCTTTAGTTCATAGATCAATATCTCCTCTAAATTCTCACCGGTACTCAAAATACAGGAGGATATAATTTAAATTCAAATGCCCTGTAGAATGAACATAATAAATAAAGAGACACTCTTTTGACAAGCATCTGCTGATTGTAGATTCAAAAATTATTAACTCATTACCCTCACAGAGCTCCCAATCCAGTGAACACACATGCACGCGTGCGTACACACACACACACACACACACACACACTAACACACACACACACACACACACACACACATAGTCTCTGTCAACAAAAGTACAATGCATCATATGTTACACCCTAGAGCTAGATTACCTGGGAATAAAGGGAGACAACATTTATGTTCTAATATTTATGGGATACTTATTATTCCAGTCATTATGAGAATAGACATAAAATTTTTGAAGAATTTAGACAAGTTCCTAGTACTATATAACTATGAATTCAATGGATAAAATTTTAATGTCTTTAAGAATGCTTTCTAAATTTCTTCTTGATTTTCTAGTTTGGTATGATGAAATTAATATGTGTCTTGTTGACATATATCAGAATAAACATCCAGAGGAGCTACTAGATTTTCCATAAAAGCAGCTAATATTAAACTAAGTAAGGCACACCATGACCAATCTTGGTCTCCTTAAATCTTGGTTGAACTGAATGTATCATGCCATAAATTTGGAGGTACAAACTAACAGAAACTGCAACTTCAACATTCTTCAACAGTAAATATGACTATAAATTGGGGTACACATTTATTTTCTTGCAGGGCCTTGTTTTTTGCCATCTGCTAACATGGCACCTTGCCCACTTGGAAAATTGTCAGATTACATAGGACAGAGGTGTTGCCTTCCTACTGTGCTTCCAACTCAGCACTGACCCAATTACTTGGGAGATGGCAAAGTCATGGAGAAAAATGAAAAGACCATTTAACTAGACAGTTCAGATTCCCAACCAACCTTCCTAGGGCACCAGGACAGTAAACTTTCCTTTAGTCCACCAAGAACATTTTCTAAGTGCCAGGGAGAAGGTCAAGGGGACATGTCTTTTCATGTTTAAGTGCAGAAGATATGCATGTTTCTGGTTTGCTAGTGTTGCTAGGCAAACTTGGAGATGCATGTTTATTCAAAAATCCCCAAAATATTCTATGTTCCTTTACTGCAATCCACCAGGGCTCCCACCCACTGCCTTGCACAGGATCGATCTTAACAATGCTACTTTCCTGAAATAAATAGTAATTTTGTTTTCTAGGCCATATTTTGTGTAAAATCACACAGTGCTTCAATGATCAAAAGTATCCAAGAGGTGGATCTTTCTTTTTCAAAGTATTTCATAGATGCCATAGTTTTAAAATTGATTCATCCCTTTTCTGTTCCTAAATTTTTGTGATTTTGATCAAAGACTATTCCTTTTTTTAACCTTTATTTCTACAAAACTTTTAAATATAATGCAGTGTTGTATTATACTCCATATCACTAGATTTTAACTCACTGGAGTTTTTAGGGATGTTGAAAAAAAGAGTTTATACCACTTGAGTCAAGCTCATAGGAAATTATTATATAGCTAATATCATTTCGTTTTCTAGCTGTTTACTCAGCTTTTTCACTGCTGTGACTAAAAGAGCTGACAAGAACAATTAGAGCAAGAAAGTTTATTTGGGGGTTCATGACGTTGGTGGTTTATTCCATTTCCTGAGGCTGGAGGTGAGGCAGGACATCATGGGGGAATGGTGTGACAGAGGAAAGTGGCTCTGGATATCACAGCAGGAAGCTGAGAAAGAGATTCCACTTGCCAAATACAAAATATATACCCCAAAGCCACACCCTCAATGACCTACCTCCTCAAGCCACACCCTACCTTCCTTCAATTATGAGGGATTAATTAATTGATTGGATCAAGGATCATTTCATCTCTAAAATGTCTTGCATTATTTCACACCTGAGCTTTTGGGAGACACCTAATATCTAAACCATAACACTAGCTTTATTTTACATGTTTAAATTACATATTTACCTTACTATTCTAGATACTTTCTATGCCCTCTTATGAACATATAATTTATCATCTATTAAACCTAAACTAGGAATTACACAAAATACTTTTTGTTGTAACAAATGATGAATGATTTTAATTTTCCAATTATTGCATCAACTGAATTATAATTTTCTATCAAATCTTTGCTATCTTTTCTTTTTACTTGAGCAAATTTTGCTGATCACACAATATGTTTACCTTCACACAAAAACAATAAACTTTGTGTTTCTTTTATCTTTGGGCCATTTTGAATGGCAATTAACTACAAGATAAGATATAATTAATAGTTTCAATGAGCAGCAAATTTATGATGTCAGATTCAGTTTCATTTTATGATTTACTTCTGAATATTGAATAGACACTATGAGTTAGGTACATACCCATGGATGAGTAATTAAATGATATTTTAAGTATCATATTAATGTTGGTATTTAACAAAGTTTTATACAAGTAATTCTTTATTAATTTTGAATCTACAAGTCAAGAGAAGCTAGTTAAAATAATGACAAGCTAAACTCGTATTGACTACACACATGGAAGTGGGGCCATGGTAAAATTATTCAGGCTTGAAGAAAGCCATGGATACCAGCAGCTTCTGACTAAACCTACTCACATATGATTTACTGGAAGTAATTGTAACTCACCTTCTCTATACCCACCATGTACCCTCAATTTGCATTCACACTACATTATATAACTAAAATTCCACAATATCAGTAAATGAAGTATTGTAGGTTCAAAATTCTCACATTCATTCTACAGGAATCTCTACTAGCCCTCTCATTTTATTTTTCTAATATTAAAATATTGAGACTTTTAAATAGCCCATTTTACCCCTGGATGGAGCTTGGATTCCTGGACATTTTTAATAAGATCAGTAATCAAAATTTCTGTAAAATTAGGGCTGTGTATGTACCTCAGCAGCAGAGTGCTTATCTGGCATGTATTAGGCCCTGATTTCAATTAAGTTTATTTAAAATATTTCTAATGTTTATTTGATGAATTGTGTTGAGATTATTATTAGTAGAATGATAAAACTTTGTTGAACTAATTTTTCTCAGACTAATAAAAACTATTTATTGATATTTATTTAATAATAAATAGAATAGCTATTTATTGATATTTAATTAATTCCAATGTATAAACATGTAAAAAGGGGTTTATACTCATTGAGTAACTGAAAAGATGAATGAAACAGTTTGCCTCATTTCTTAGAAATTTAAAATACCATAACCTTTGAATATGAACTGTGTATAGGAAAGTTGATAAAGAGTATAACCCTTGTTTAAAGTATGCTGTTTAAATAGACATACATCTTTGGTCTTATGAAAACATGACAATAGCCCTTTATTCTCAGCCAAAAGCCAAGAACATTCAAAATGAATTAATGAAGGACACCCAACATTTAATAAATAGATATTTCTGTAATATTTTTAGAAATCAGCATACATAGCAATTTCTAAGAATTTTATAGTAATGAAAAGGGAGTCTTAAAATATTAAGAAATGCTTTTATGTGTTTAAAATTAGATGAATTACAAATGTGCGAAGGTTTTAAATTTATAAAAAAAAATACCATACCATGTATTATGGTTATATAAAACATAGATGATACTATAAATCTGAGTGTCCCATATTTACAACTATACTTTGTAAGCATTAATGTCAGTGAATTAAGCTTAGTAGGTCAAAACAATGTGATTAAATATTCCCAGTACAGTCTTAAGTATAAATAAACGGAAGCATTAATCTGAGAAAGTGATCTTTTGCAAAATAAAAAATACCACTAAATGCAATGGACTCTTGTTAATGTACCAAATAGGTATTTTGTGAAATCAAAATGATAAATAAAGGGTTGGGGTCACATGCTATTATGGTACCAAATAAAGGAAGCTTTGCTTTGTTTACTTGCTGTTTTTGTCTTAGATTTCATAATCACGTGAATGTGTTCATAAATTTATTGGTATCTTAATTATGGCAGGATTTAAATTCATTTTATTTTTCATAAATGATATTAATTGTGATATCTGTGGACATTGTCAACTCAAGGATTAGAGACATCACTAATCAGTATAAGACCAAACTGTTGGAGCTAGGAGGGTGGCTTTGTAATAGAGTACATACTTAGCTTGTGTGAGACCTTAGGTTCAATTCCCAGCTCCAAAAAATAAAAATAAATAAAAAGAAAAGGAAAATCCTAAACATAGGTATAAGAGTCATTGGAATTAATACCTACAATAAAAAAGGATTAAGTTGTATAACAAACAATAGTCATCAAAGTTGAGAGTCATTTGTATAATATAGAGTTTGGTTTCCTACAGGGTGTATATCACCATATTTAGCCCTACAAAAACTTTTGCTCAGATGAGAATACAGCAATGGTACAGAATTTACATAAATAGTACACAACCTGTTGTAGAGATTCAATCTCAAATATTTTTAGATAAAACAAAGAAGAAACTCGTATGGAATATTTTTTAAATCTAAATTTAAAGTACATTTTCTGAGTATTTTGTTATCTTTTGCAACAAAGAACATTACTACAAAACTTAAACAAATTACCCTAAACAACAAACATTTATTTTCTCATACTCTTGGTGCAGAGTTAGCACCTTAGATTGTATTAGGTGGGAGGTTATGTCTCAAAGTCTCTTGTGAAGCTGCAGCTAAGATGTGAGCCAAGATTTCCTCATCTGAAGGTTTAATCTGAAGTGTGCAGGGTCTGTTTTTAAGACAACTTATTCACATGGCTCTAAGTAGTAGACTTCAGTTCCTCAATGGCTACAGGAGAGGACCTCAGTCTGCCCACGAGAACCTCTCACGACATGATAACCTCATTCCCCCCAAATTTGCAGTCAAAGAGAATGTGACTAAAGGGAATGTCTTTTAAGAACATACTTTGAAGCAGTATACCAACATCATTGCTTTATGGGGCACACTAAGTAAAAAAAAAAAAAAAAAAGGAATTCAATTTATGAGGAACCTGTACAAACATCTAAATAACTGAGAAATAGGGTGTTGACATTAGCAAGAGAAAAAAATAAAGAATAGAGGAAAGAAGGGAGAGGAAGTAAGAGATAGGAAAGGAAGAATGGGAAGCAGGGAGTGGAGGATAAAGGGGTTCACTCAGTCCAGAACCTTGGCAATCATTTCTTTGCATTCAATAACCTAGCATTTAGAAACTGTGACTACCATATCAAAATATAGAAACTACCGGCTGAGCATAGTGGCACATGCCTGCAATATCAGCCACTCTAGAGGCTGAGGAAGCAGGATTGATACTTCAAAACCAGCTTCAGCAACTTATTGAGATGCTAAGCAACTCAACTCAGTGAGACCCTGTCTCTAAATAAATTACAAAAAAACGACTGGGGATATAGCTCAGTGGTTAAATGGCCCTGAGTTCAATCCCCTGTCCCAAAAAAAAAAAAAAAAAAAAAAAAAAAAAAAAAAAGCCAGAAATAGTATTTTAGGCATGCTAAATCTTCAACAGTTTTTTTCAAATAGCTCATATTTAATATATCTCCTATTTAGTTTCTCATGAATGGCTTAGTGGTAACTGCAGGCAGGTGGGTGTAGCTGGAGAAAGTGAGTCACTGGGGTCGTGCCCTGGGTAGGTTCAACTTCCCTGAGGACCCCTTTTCTTTTTTTTTATTCCTGGTTATTTTGAGGTGAACAGCATTTCTCCGCCATGTATTTCTACCATGATGTACCACCTCACTTTGGGCCCAGAGCAATAGATTCAGCCAACCAAGTACTAAACTTCTGAAACCATAAGACAAAATATAATTTTCTTCCTCTAAGTTGTTCTTGTCATGTATTTTGGTCACAATGACTCAAGGCTGGCTAACACAGATGCCAAATTTATCAGCAGGGTAATTACATTTTAGAATATATATCCAATAAGTACAATTGCATGCAAAATTATTAAATTGAAAAGTTAAGTCAAAAACATCTTGAACCCCCAGGCGTAGTGTAATCCCAGAGGCTCAGGAAGCTGAGATAGGAGGATCGCAAATTCAAAGCCCACTCAACAATTGTGAGGCATTAAGCAACTCATTGAGACCCT
This sequence comes from Callospermophilus lateralis, assembly GCF_048772815.1. NCBI lineage: Eukaryota > Metazoa > Chordata > Mammalia > Rodentia > Sciuridae > Callospermophilus > Callospermophilus lateralis. The sequence continues at coordinate 27,733,750 of NC_135314.1, forward strand.
GTCTCTAAATAAAATACAAAATAAGGCTGGAGATGTGGCTCAGTGGTTGAGTGCTCCTGAGTTGAATCCCTGTTACAAAAAAACAAACAAAACTCTTGAACCATTTCTATTATAAATTTTAGTTAAATAATAAACTGATTTATGTAACCTATACATTCAGTAATTAAACAGATATTTTGAATCCATCTGAAATATATAAAATAAATGGGATAAGTCTTTAATTCAAGGCATCAGGCTCACAAGAGATAAAAAGGAGGCAAAGAGATTATTAAAAGTAATTAAAAGTTGTAGTTTTATACTTGAGGATTGTGGTTGTTTTGTATTACTTGACTATTGAGTTGTGGGTTATATTGCTGTAAAAAATGCCAACAAAGGATGAATGTTTTTAAGCTGTGTTTCCAGAGAGCAAATGTGAAAAAAATAGAAAATATAAATAATAGGACCTACCATTAAGGTTTATCCATTCACTCTTTAATTCACTACACTCTTTAATTCACTCAGCAAATATTTATTGAATGGCCACAGTGACAGAGGCTGTGGTAGGTATTGGGAAATGATCAGTCCAAAGAGACAAGAATCCCTGCTCTTACGTAGTGTAGAATTAGTGAGAACAAAGAAAAAATAAACGTGAAATTAGATTCTGCTAAAACTTACAAAGAAGAGATAAAAAGTATTGCGAATTAGGGAGATCTATGAAGGTGGCTCTCAAGAAAGTTAAATGCACTAGAAGAAGACATAAAAGGTAATAATGATTCTAAGAGCTGAGTGATATTCAGGCAGGAGAAGAGCATCAAACAAGGTAAACTAACCAAATAGCTCATGCCAAACAGAAACAGACAACTATAACTATATTTCTCATGCTCAATAAGGGCAAGTGCCTCCCATCACACCTAGCAAAATTCAGGGCACGAGTGAGATACTCTATAATTTCTTATAAAAAATTAATGAATTTAATCCTAAAAAGATGTAGCAAATTATTCTTAGTCTATTTTTAATATCTGCTTGTCAATGAGTGATGGAAGAGTGAGTGAAATCATGTGCTAAGTGTTAGACTGTCCTCCTACCATTTCACTAATGCTGTTGTCAAAGGTATGTATTCTTCACACACCCACAGTAGGTAGTTCATCACTGTGGTGGCCCTAAGGAACCTCACCTTCAGATATTCATGTCCCAGTGTCATCCTCTCTACTGAATCCGGGCAGGTTCCATGAATTCCTTTACATAATAGGATGTTCTAGGAGAGATGCTATTCCACTTCCAGGACTTAGCCTTAAGAAGGAGTGGCAGTTTCTACATTTACATTCCTAGAAGTCCTGAGCTTCCATGGACAAAACCTACCTCTACTGTTAGAGAAAATGCATAGGAAGGCGAAGATTATCAGAGAAACTGTTGCAGAGACATTATGCAGAGAAACTGAAAAATCCAGATAACAAGAGCTGAGGCCTTCAATATGTAACCCCAATCAAGTCCTAAACAAGGGTTTTAGCATAAGTACTTTATTTGGAAAAGAATCCCAGGATTCAAGTTCAATGGAATGAAGAAGTAGAACAAGGAAGAGAAGAAATCTCAAAACCTACTGAGCAGATTGCATGCAAGGCAACTTAGTTTTCCTGGGAAGTCCAGAAGGAGATTCAGAGTTACCACCTTAAGGGCATTAAATCATCTGCTTCAGGCACAAGTACTAACTCTCTGGTTCTTCAGCCTTCCCTGAACATGGCCACATGCACCCTCATGCTACAATGCCTGCAGGCAGAGTCACAGGTATTCCATTTAAAGAGAATTTGTGATCTAGAGGTGAATACTGACTGACCATGACACAGCTTTGAGATGTCTACCTCCATTATAAAACATGAGCCTCACTGGCAGGTAGTGACATTGCTTTGGCTCATTATTCCATTTATATTCTAATGTCAAGCATATACAACTGAAAGCATACTGAAAATATCAATATTTAGATTTTAATTTGATTTTATTGAAAGATTTTGTGTTGATTCATTGGACTTGGTAAATAGTGAATACTGGAACATGATGGAATAGAAATGAAAATATTTCTTATTTTCAATTTCAATTCTATCAAAAGAAAACCAACCAAGATACTTTTGTCTTGCAGAACTAAAAATTGCACTGTGTATTAATTTTTATATTAGTGATGTCTGGCTGTTTTGTGCAACATCCAGATATAGTTTGAATTTCCTGTGTGTGGAGAGGGTAGAAGAAGCTTTCTAAGAAATCAGGAATATTGGTTGCATCATTCTTCCTTTACTGAATTTCACTGAGAAAGTCTATGAGTAATGTATGCTGGAGTTAGAAAATTTGAATGGGAATGGCATATATTCAAAAGACACATTTTTTGGTTCATAATTGAGAACTTTCACAAATGAACTGTTGATCCAAAAAGATACCAGATATTCTTAGAGAGAAATCATTTATTCCTATAGAGTTGTACATTCAAAATGGGAGAGCAGAAATGTCATTTCCAGGAGAAGTCAATTGACAAACCAAGAGTTGGATATCTGCAGAATGGGACTGAGTTCAGCGCAGAGCTAGTAAGTTTCTTTGCTGTTATAGTTAGTGTGTTCATATTCATCGTATCAGCTGCTGAAAAAAAAATGTGTGTGAGTACATTCACAGGAAAGAGAACATGTCTGGATATAGTTCTCCCCTTTAGATAGATGAAGAAATGCAGCAAATTAATGTCAAGCCAATTTCCATTTTAATAATAAGAGGAAATACTTGGAACTTCTTGCTTTTGCTGCGGGTTGTCATGTCTAGTCACAGCTGCTGGGCTGCTTTTGTCCCTTCCCACCTGCACTGAAAACTTCACTTAGGTTGAGGTCTAACTTTAATCTAGTAAATGTGTTACATTTAAAAGGACAGAAAAAGGAAAAGAGAGACACAAAAGAGATAGAGACAGCAAAGTAGAAAGACAGACTAGTATCAGGGCACATGATAGGAGTGTTCATATTAGCTGAGGTATCTAAGATCATACACATCAAAAGTCGGGGGATCAGTAATGAAATACAAGTTCAAACCACTATGTTCCTATTCATTATAATGAGCCCTGGTCCCATGGCAAACAGCAGACTTTATACCATATGTTTTATACAGGGGACATATTCTTTCAAAAGTAATTTATAAACTGTAAAGAACAATGGAAACATACATTTTAATGAAAGTACATCTTTAAATGATTTGTCCATTCATAAATTAAAAAAGGAAATGCCTTGACATTTCTATTCATGTAATAAAATAGGGATCCCCTTAGTCATAAAAATGATTTGGGCTTACCAATACATGTATTTAAATCTATGGATAAATGATATGCATATTGTACTAAATTATGTTGATTATAAATTACAACCAAAAATGGAAATTAAACAGGATCAAATATATGAATCAAAGTGAAGTTCTTTCTTCCCTTTGCTCCCAAAAGCTCATTTTGCATGCCTCACTGCACAGAACATGAGAACACTTTGACAGTGGCCATTCAATGGACAAGATTACTAATCCTTAGTGAGTAGAAAGGCATATTTCACTTCTGAAATCTTCTACACAGTATTTGTAAAGCTGGGGACTATTCTCTGAAGGCTGAAGGTGGGGCGGGGGTGTAAATTTCTACATATATTGATGTTGTAAGAACTCTTTTTTTTTTTTTTAGAGAGAGAGAGAGAGAGAGAGAGAGAGAGAGAGAGAGAGAATTATTTTAATATTTAGTTTTTAGTTTTTTCGGCAGACACAACATCTTTGTTTGTATGTGGTGCTGAGGATCGAACCCGGGCCGCACACATGCCAGGCGAGTGCGCTACCGCTTGAGCCACATCCCCAGCCCCCAAAGAACTCTCTTAACCATACTTTATTTCCATGATTTTCTGGATTTCCTAGAGCATCTGAAGACTCACAGCTAGTTGGCAACTCTCTAGCTATAATCTCTTCAGGATGAATTATTTACATGTCAAAAATTTGTTCTGTTTGTTTCCTCCCAAACAGGGCTTAATTGTTGCGCATTATGTTGTAATGCAATCTTTAGATTTTACTTCTGGATCAGTGGAACTAAATTAGGGACTGCCAGTTAGGGCACTTACACTGAAAAGAGTCTTTAAATGTTTGTTCAGCACCATTAGGTTGCTCATAAAGCAATCACGATAAACATTTCAGAAAGGTTGAGTTTATTGCATATATATATTGGATATTCACAGCATAGTAAATATTCCACCTGTTCATACATGCTGCAAGACTAGAGGTGGAAAAATATTTCTAACCCTGGAATAAAGAAGCAATAAAATGCTTTACACTACATTGAGTACAAAGGAGACTTTGGAGTATATGATAATTGAAAAAGTCATTTATTGTAATAATCTTCAACATCATGAATGTTATTTCTATTATTACTTCAGGTAGCAGAAACATTCAGATTGTTTAGGGAAATAACAAGTCTTCTATAGGTATTCTGAGGGATAGAGGTGGGAGACGGAATATATAAGCAGAATTTTTTACAATACTTAATTGCCCACAAAAAAAAGGAGTTCAAAATGAAGTTCTTAAAAAAAAAAAAAAAGAGTAAGCAACCCCAGGCAAGTGTGATGTTTCATAAAATTCAAACTTTTAAAAATGAAAATCTTAAAGAACTGGTTTATGATGAAATGTGCTTCAAAGATTACCAAAATTTGATGAACATACTTTTTACATTCAATGGTGAGTTATTCTTAATAAGTTTATAAACAGCAATAATACACTAAAAAATTAAATCATCCTAAAATGGTGACATTGGACTAAGTCTTTATTTCCAGTTCTCTTAAAAAATAGAGATAAAGACATTTTCCAAAAGAAGAAAAATGTGTCAGGGCATTTTTTATTAGAAAAAAAATCCTTTACATTTCTAAGATACTTACAATGTCATTCATAATGATTGAGCAATTGTGGTAGCAACCAATCATGAAATTTGGATGGCTTAAGGCTACAAGGGACAACTCACTTCCCATGTAAAGTACACTGTGATCAGAAGCCTTTCCAGGGATGCCGATCTTCACATTGCCACTCAGGATCCAAGCTGCTTTAGCAGTCATGCAACATATTGGAATATTGGGAAAATAATATAAAGGTTTTGAATATTTCAGCCTTAAAGTGACATGTCACTCTTGATGCAGCCCATTGTATATGTCATGTGGACTAGTCACATGGCCTCTTGTTATTGCAAGGAGGGGTGATAAATGGGGTCTCCAAATACACACAAAAGAAGGAAAATTAAACATTGGAGAATGTGAGTGTAGCCCTCAAACATTCAAACAAATAGCATTTTTTTTTGTCATTGCATCTATAGGAGGTTAAACAGGAAGATAATGCTGCTTTTAAAATTCTTTTTTAACAGCATATTGGGTATTTCTGCCATTGTCACTGATTTATAGATTGGATATTGTGTTACTTAATTATATAGAATTTAATAGTATTTATTTATTAGAAAACCATAAAAAAACTGACCTAAAGAAGACATGGATTGCCCCTTTCCTAGAAAATCTTTTCATAGCTATTCAATCATTAATTTCTAATAATATCCAGTATCTGCCATGTGTGAAATTTATAATTGTAGATTTCATCAGACCATGACTTCAGATGTTGTCTTTGTAACTATTTGAAATTTTACTAGGCAAGACCAGCTGCTGTTTCTCTACCATCTGTGGCTCCTCTGAGTGGGGGACACTGATGAGTACTCTCATTCAGTAAAGAGTTAGGACTTTAAGGCAAGGGAAAGACACTTTATAAAATCAATAGTTATCATAATACTATAAGCACTTGGACTTCCTGAATCATTAGATCCAGTTTGCATTACTCAGAAGTCAAAATAATAATGGTAGGGAGTGAAAATTATATTTTTAAAGGTTTTTTTAAAAGATGAACACAATATCTTTATTTAATTTATTTATATGTTGTGCTGAGGATCAAACCCAGTGCCTCATATGTGTGAGGTGAGTGCTCTACTGCTGAGCTATAACCCCAGCCCCTGAAAATTATTTTTAATTAAACAAATTAGGGTGTTAAAGTAAGAATGAGAAGAGAGAACAAGGACTGGGATGTTCAATTATGGGACAAGTTCTTCTCAAGTGCAGAAGGCATTGTTTAAAAATGATCTTGGAGAATTTATACCTTCAAGTTGTTTTTCCTTCTTTCTGTCAGATATATGTTGATATTTGATATTGTGAAAAACCAAAGTTTTTAGAAAGAAGTCAGTTAATAATCTTTTTTTAATTCTAACTAAATTCTGATTCATTTGGGGTATAAAATAAAAACTTGGCAAAATCTGGTCTTATTAAATGTGTGTATCCTATTCTTAGTCTCTGTTGAGAGAATATATGGCTCTTAAATTACTAAACCTAAGTTATTTAGTTTTTCTGTTTTAGCTTCTTTTAAAAAATATTACAAATCCAAATAAATGTTTTTGATTTGTAAGGTGGCCTGCCAAATATATCTCAGGTATGCAATTAGGCACCTTTGATTTCCCCCAAACAGAAAGTTATTAAAATTATCTCTAACAAAATAAACTTGGGGTTTTTTAACACCTGGTACAGGAGTCAGTATTTAATAAGGTACCTGGTAGAAAATAGCTCCTCAATTAAAGCTTGATTGCTAAAGAGAATGAATATATTAATATATCCATATGTGAATTCTAGTACTTTGCAGCCAAGGAAAAAGAGACCCAGAGAGATAAAGAAATTTATGTGGAGCTGCTGGGCTCATTAGCACTTGTATACCTACTTAATGACACCTGGGCCAAAGTCCTTGTTCCTGCACTTGGTTCATAGATGCTTCTCCAAAAATACTTATCAGTGATAGAGAAGACAAATTTTTCAGAAAATATGATTATTTTTATTCATCTCTTAATTCCTTGTCTCATACATTTGTCCATTCACTCAAGAAACCTGTATTGAGTGCTTATAAGGAATCACTTTCTGGAAATCCAGATCTGTTGATTTAGGGTTAGGGTTAGGGTTAGGGTTAGGGTTAGTGTCAAAAGCATACATCATAACAAAAATGGCATGCTAAGTGGATAGAAATAAGGGGATTTTTTTTTTCATTTTGCAAGAGTTGTTTGGTCAAAGCTTTAGGAAAATATCAAGTAAGATGTCTGATTCCTGCACTATTTATGCAGGTTGAGGTGTGTGTGATCAGAACAGGTGGAAATCAAGGTTCTTGTGGGATGTGAACAGGAAGAAGTTCTTTGAGGTCATGAGGTGCTTGGAGCTCAGTAGAGCATGATAGATTTTGCTTTGAGATAGGATCAGCTTGAACACTAGTTTCACCCTTTTCCAACTGCTGAAATTGAACAACTGCTTTTGTAAATTTTAATCTCTTCACTGTAAAATGAGACCTTCCTTTCCATCAAGAGTTTTTCATTGTGAGAGTTTAACTAAATAATAAAGCATTTAGCACAGTGACTGTGGCACATAAAATACCTATCAAATAATTTTTAAAGATTACGGAATCCCATTATCATTATGAATAAAGACAATCAACAATTTACAAATTTGCATAGACTGTATAAATACCAAGGTTGCATGCCATAGGTATAAAATTCATATGAAATAGTATTTCCATATGGAACCAATAAACACATTTCCAAAAGGAACCAATAAACACATTTATTGATTCAAGTAGCTTATAGAGCATTTAATATTCTAGACACATTTAATATCTAGACAACCATGTTCATATAACCTTATCTCCAAGCACCAACTTGAAAAATAAATTGCTTGAGAATCTGCCTATCATTTATCTTGGGCAAAATGTACTCAAAAGAATATTGATTTGTAGGATATTCATGACTGATACAAAAAGAAAAAAATGGGGAGGAGTATAACTCAGTCATAGAGCACTTGCTTATAATATATGAGGCCTTGGGCTCTATCCCCAGGAACATGAGAAGGAAAAAAGAGAGATAGGAAGAAAAAAAGAAAAACACTGTTCTGTGGTTAAAACGGGTAACATGAACTTTACCAAACAACTTTTTGCACTCTTTAAGAGGGATGGTATGAATTTTTTTACAAATTTATTTCATCATGGAAAGCTCATATGATAGGATACCTCATGTCATTATTATTTATTAATATTTTGGAAAATTATGTCAAGCATTTAGTCCTATCCTGATTTGCTGCATCACAAACATAGAAATAGAATGCATCTAACACTGAGTGAGGTTCCTTACATGTTTTATTCTATCTATGAACGTAAAATATTAGACAACACAACAATTAAAATACCTGAGAAAGAGAGATTTTATTCTCATTTGGTGTTTTATAATTGCTTGTTTTTTATTTTACGTCAGTGTTATCTATTCAGTTCAGTTTATAACTTTTATGTCATTCTTTAATTTGAACCTAAATATTTCAAAAAATGAAGTTAATAAAAGGACAGTATGTATTTTATTTGGTCCTCATTCTAATTCCTGATGTTAATTTTATGCATAGTTAGTGATTTAAAAATTAATTATCCCCCTATATATTTGCCTATTGATTTAGCCATTCTAAAATTTAGAAATTAGGCAAAGTTTGTTATCTTTTCTCGACAGTAATCCCAGTAAATATTTGATATTACTATAATCCTATAAGCAGATTTAAGATGTCTGTACTTTTATTGACTAGTTCTCCTTTTCATTCCTTTCAGAGAAAGGAAAAAGAAAAACACCTGGCAAGCACATAGACAGGAGTGAGCTCATTCTAATATGCTAGTGTCCATGTTGACTCATAAATTCATTAAAGAAATGAATATTGGCTTTTATTTGTCTGCATGTCATGTCTGTCTGTGGTGTACATTATTCCAATGCTATTTTGGATTGATTGCTGACAGGGACATCATTCATTATGCATGTGAGGAATGAAGTCTGAGAAACATAATTTTTTCAGTTTGACTCTATGAATATACAAGAAGGCTGGAATTTCTCTGTTCTAGTAATCAGACAATAAATGTCTCATTACCATGTTTAAACTACATACAAGTTATAAGCATTTATACTACATTGCTAGTTATCAATGCCTTCTTCTGAGATTTAGTTTTAAGAAGATATGTGATTATATAAATGAACTAATACATAGTATGAGATATTCCAATGTTGCCAAATGTAATGTTAGATTATCCTACTATCAATCTAGTCATAAATAAATGTTGCAACAGCAAAGAAGATAAAAATTCAGTTAAAATAGAAAGAATTATGTAGATAGCCTTTTTTAAAAAAAATACTTATTTTTAGTCATCATTGGACACAATACCTTTATTTTATTTATTTATTTTTATGTGGTGGTGAAGATCAAACCCAGGGTTTACCGCATGTTAGGCAAGCACTCTACTGCTGAACCACAACTCCAGCCCAATAGCCTGTTTTTGATAAACTTAGGTAGAAATTTCATGATACTGTTTTTCTACTCATGTTTTCTTACTATTTTAGTTATATCAACAATTATGATTTATTTTATCTTTAAATACTGTTTAATTATCACCACTCTTCTAAAAATTAGATATTCCAAACTGACAAGTGCAATTAATTCACAAATTGAGAGAATAATGCAGCAAAGATGAGATCAAACTATCAAAAACATTTTTCCTTACTCAGACATTGGTCAAAGTGTCAAGAGATTGTATTTAAAGACAGTCATCTTTAAATACAAAATAAATACACTTTGTCTCTTGACAAAGTGTCAAGAGATTATTTACAAAAACAGTGGTCAAATTTCACAGTTTCCATTTGGCATAAGAATCATATTGTGGAGGCCCTGTAAGTGTATGTCATGTTATTAGCATTTTCCTGCAGCTTTAAATAGGTGGTAATTTTGCTGAGTTATAACAAATCTTGTATAATATGAATTGGAATCTTAAAATGGAACTGGATCTTTATATATAATTTGTGAGAGACATAAAATTTTCATGTGTTAGAGTTTTAAATTTCTAGAAATTGCTAAATTTATATATAAATTTGTTATCTCTATATTAAAACATTTCTCTTTTTGTTTACTCCTATTTGATTCATTTGGAACCCTTTATATCTAAATGGGCCAAGGCATGATGCAATATAGAGAAAGTATTTATAATTTTATACACATCTCTATTAGTGTGAACAAAATTTAACTTATTATATGTATCCCAAAGTAATGGTGAAACATTCATCAGGAAGCAAAAGAGTTAAAAGAATTTCAGCACATCTACGTGGATCCCTGTGTGACATTCTATTAATTTTCAACAAGTTATTAAAAGCCCCCAATTTACACAAAACCCTTTTGAAGTCAATATATAATAAGATACCTTCCAGCTTTTTTCTATAAGTGATTAAAGAATTTTTATACATAATTTAGCCCTAACATTCACATCACTAGCAAATGTGTACTACTTGCATTGGTAGTCAATGCCATTGGTACCATCTAGCACACTGGTAAAGAATTGTGTATAAAAGATCACTTATGCAATAAGACTTACATATATTTTATTAATCTTTACAAACAGGTTCAAATAGCCCATGTCATTGAAAATCATTTCACGGTTAATAAACAAAAAGTGACTAATAAAAAGTAATGAAAAACATCAGTGTTTGCCCATTGAACAGTTTTAGTTTGAAATTATCTCTGAACGAGATTAATAAATTCCATAATATGGCAGAATAGTAACTCCTCCAAATGTATAACCATTTGTTTGCAGATGAAAGATAAACAAAATAAAGCATAGGTGAACTATTTTGTAACCTAGAATAAAATAGATGTAAGAAAATTACTATTGAAAAGAATGAGAAAGTTCAGAAAGTGTACCTTTATTCTTTCTTTTCTTAACACAAAGATAAATGTGCTATAATTATACTCCATTGCTGGTCTTATATTTGGTTTGTTTACTTTTGGTGACAGTATAAGTAAAAATCAAAGCATTAACATTTATAACAAATGTTAACAAGTCTTTTGTGCCAATGATATAATGGATAATATTCCCTGAGATTTAAATTTATCAGAAAAAAACCTAAGTAAACCTGTAATAATAATAATAAAACATTAGAAACCTATTAATGTAAGTTATTACATAATAAAATAAATTCAAAAGAAAATGTATGATCATCTCTAATATAAACAGCCATATGAGTTTGTTACATATCTTGTGGCAAAAATATAAATCAAAATCAAACAACTTTTGTGAATGGAGTCAGATTTAGGGATTCTCTTCTAATGGATAGAATACAGAGAAGTGATGCTGTGTAATGCCCAGGGGTAAGTAATAAAAATTATAGCTTCTTTCTGGCTCTCTTTCTTGGATTGCTTACTCTGGGATAAGCTAGATGATGAATTGCAAGGATACACAAACATTCACACAGAGTGACATATGTGGACAGGAAATGGAATTGTCCACCAACAATGAACACTACCTGCCCATCATGTGAGGAAGCAACCTTAAAGGCAAACACTCTGAACCAATTAAATCTGCAGATGACCTTGGCTGTAGCTGACTAAGTGACTTCTCTTTTTCAGAGACTCTGAGCTGAAATGCAAACCTGTACTACAACTCTGGAATTTCTGACCCCTACAAAACATGAGAGACAAGACATGTTTATTGTCATCTTAAGCCACTAAATTCTGGAATAATCTGTTATGATGCTATAGGTAACTAAAAAACAACAACAACAACAACAAAACACATTAAGTTGTAGTGATTAAGACTCTGATAATTGGAGATTGCTAAATAAATAATCCTAAGAAAGAGAAACAGATGGTCCTGAAACAAAATCACATGACAATATAGTCTTCATATTGCAGAACAATAAGGAAAAAAATGAGAAAATTATAATGAGAAAAATATGTATATATGACTCCGTCATCAGACCACACATAAAATATATTGTCTTGATGGCTTAAAAATTTAAAGATAAAAAATAAAGACTGAAAATTTTAGAAGAAAACTAGGGAAATATCTTTATGACTTTGAGACAGGGAGAATTCCTTTGAAAAAATGCATTTCTAAAGATTACTATTAAATTTAGCTTCAAAGTTATCTGAAAATATTTTTGAAAAAAATATTTTAAAATTACTAAAATCTTATGGAAAATTATGGAATTTACCAATGATATTTTGAGACATGAGGTGTCCCTATTTAAAAGAAAATTGAAAAACAAATAAGTTAATAATTATTGTCCCAAATCCTATTCTTTATTTTTTGAAATGTCTTTCTCCTTGTACTCTGTGGTGTGTTTGTGCCATCTCCAGTTGCTTGGGAGCCTTCCTGTTTAAAAATAACAACAAAAAGAATAAAAGAAAAAAAAAAACTCTTATGTAAGCATTAAAGAGAAGAGATTCAATAACTTCAGATTGCTCACTTTTTGCAGTTCTCTTCCACTCCCCTACCCTTGCCATCAACAACTTCTATCACATCTGGACTCCCAAGGACACACATCATACTGCTTCTTTATATGACTCTCTGTGTAACACAAATAGTTTTTCCTTTGTTTACTAGATCTAGCTGAAGCTGCTTCGAATTTCTCAAAGTGATATTATCATGAATATTAGAGGAAATCAGAAGTACTAGGATGATGCAAATGCAAAATAATAAATGTTATTTGAAAAATGTCAAATTTTCTTTCTGGTGTGGTTAAGTTTTAGATTCACTGTGTAGTTGTAGTATTCATGCTTAGTTACCTCAGTTCTTTCTTCTCAATTTCTAATTTGAATTTTCACAGTCTAAATTAGGGACATTCCACATTTAATGACATTTTACATTATATTAAAACTCAGTAAACACACACACATGGATATTCACAGATATATATATATATATATATATGTATATATATATATATATATATACACACACACACATATATGATTAAAATAAGCAATATTCACAAAATATTGTTGAGCCATTACTGTAAGTGATGAAAGAAACACTCTGTTTTTGGATTTTTTTAATGCTCATCCAAATCTACCAAATTGATTTCATGAAATACTTATGGCTCACAAATATCAGCAATTTTATTATAAGTAAAATATAATAATAATGAAAATATCACAGTGATCACAAGTAGTAACATAAACTATCGATTGTTTTTTCCAGTGTATTTTGCACATAAGCATATGTAAGTCCATGTGAATGTATTATATATTTACAGTACAGTCTTTAAAAGTCATTGATGAAATGTCCTTGTTACTATCAATTTTTAGCAATTTTTTGGCCTCTTTTTGCATTATGGAGTTCAAGCAAATTGGATAATTCAGAATTGCTTCCTGACCTAGAATTTGCAGGTCTAATCTGACCTCTGCCCATTAACAACTTCCTTGGCTGTCCTTTATTTGGACATCAGGGCAGTGGAGGCAGTAGCTAGGTATTTATTGCCATAGGAATAGTATGGTCCATTGCAAGTATGGTTCCAGCTAAGAAACCAGTGAAAGCTGCTGAGGCCCAAGACTATGGACAGGGTTAAGACGTATGGGACGACAGGTGATCTGGGTAGGATTCTTCCCATCTTGTTCACTAAGATCTGCTTGCATCATTTTATAGCATTCAAATGTATGTGAACATGATATCATGACCACTTCTTTCAAAAAAAAAATGACAGCTTTAATACTAAAATGTGGTGATCATTCTCAGTCTTCTAAAAAGCCCTAAAAAAGGGCTTTATTTATTTATCCGTATTATTCATGCAGACAATTGGCATTCCTTGTCTCTCATCTCCATCATGCATGCCAAATTACTCAAGCCCTTTACTGCCTTTTCTGGTGACCTGGATCCCAACCCTGAGGAAATTTGGGCATCCATGATCCAAAACTTGATACCTCTGTAATCAGAGACCTTTACCACCTTTCACTTGTTGAGCTGTGGTTGATGCCATTGCTCATTTATAGCTACTCCTAGGCATAAAGCACCAAATGCCTCCAGTGGCCTGAGTCATGGACATGCTCTTCTACCATCCCACTGTAAGCCATAGATCCTCAAGGTTACCAGACTTGATTGTCTCCTTTAGTATAGTAACCCTTTTTGTTGCCTCCAAATTCACTCACATAAGAAACAGAATGGGAGGCTGGGGTTGTGGCTCAATGGTAGAGTGCTTGCCTAGCATGTGTGAGGCACTGGGTTCCATTCTCAGCACCTCATATAAATAAATAAAGGTCCATTGACAATTAAAAAATACTAAAACAAACAAACAAACAGACATAGAATCCAAAATTCCCCTACTCAGTTCCTTTATTACCTCAGTAGTAATCAGCTATATGTCTAGTCTAATTTCAAAAAAAGAGTTTTGGACTAAAGAATTTAAAATAACAACAAAGTAAATTTGTTTACCCGTTCCCAGGTAGAAATGAATTAATCATTAGAAATACTGGAAATTAAGAAAAATTTACCTTCAAGGATAGATCATATAGATATCCTAGTTCAAATGGGGAATGGATATTGTCTATGTTTGTACATATTCACATAAGTACAAACATAGACATACGTTCTTTTTGTCTATGCTCTGCTTCAAGTTCTTTAATTTTCTGTTCAGAATATTCTCAGTAGCACTTTTTTCATAACTGCATTCTTCAAATCCTTCAGGTCTTTCCACATATTACTTCTTATGGTGATCTATTACTTTCCTGCAACTAATATAGCAAAATTGTCTCTTCCATCAATCTCTATATGATACCAAATATTAGCTTCTTTATAATCCTTATAAATGTTAGTAACTTTTTATGTTCATTTGTTTATGTGTTCCTAATCTTCCTCAAAAGGAAAATAAACTCACCCTTAAGGATATCCCTTTGGATTTAGAATACAAATGCATGAATACCTAGTTTCTAGGGTAGTGTTTAGCATGATAAACTTAACAAGTACTTACTACACAAATAATAATTTTTATAGTTTTTGTTGAGGAATAAGAACAAACAGTATATGACATGTGTAGAAGCTGCTTTCCCTTTTCATCAATTGCTATACAGATATCTTAAAGCATGGGAGGATTTATAGTAGTCAAAATGTTATGTGGACGTATATGCACAAACCAAGACTTATGTTAAAACTCTGTTGAACCAATTACAAAAGAAAAAATATGAATGTTACAAAATATTGAGGAATAAAATAGCTTATATTAGGGTATGAAATAAATTAGAGGATATGGGATAAAGAATTTTAGACTCACATCCTATTATATTTTTCTTTTTTTAAAGAGAGAGAAAGAGAGAGAGAGAGAGAGAATTTTTTAATATTTATTTTTCAGTTTTCAGTGGACACAACATCTTTATTTTATTTTTATGTGGTGCTGAGGATCGAACCCAGCACCCCGCAAATGCCTGGCAAGCACACTACTGCTTGAGCCACATCCCCAGCCCCTATATTTTTCTTCCTTTGAGTGTTTTCATTTATTACTGAAGTATCAGATGATTAATTCAGAACAGTGATGGATAATAGGAGGATATTATTTGAAATTTTAAAATTGCAACAGATAATCTACTAAGTGGATAATGTATAAGTAGATAATTGAGAGTGGACAAAAGATACATGTTTCTAATTTTGATTGTGTTTTGATAAAGTAATAATCCTGATATTCATCAGGTTGAAAGACCATCATTTTAATATAGTTTCTGTATGCTATCATAATTTCATTCATTTTATAGAAAAATTATCCATTGTTATAAAGATACATTGTTTGCATCACTATCACACTTAGCCTTCACATATTGTGAAGATCATTGCACAACTAAAGGAGATTGAAATCAAGAAATTTTAAATACTTGATTTGGTATACTAGTAGGGTGCTTTAAGTTTGAAACAAAGGAAAAAATTTAGCCTTTTCTTTCTGACCACACATTTTCATCTTTTGCTTTCTATCTTCCTATCCACCCCAACATCAGTTAATATATCCTAAAATTAAAAACATTATAGAAAGTGTTTTCTAAAAATAACTGGAACAAAGTACTGATATTGTATGCACAAAATAATTCTGAAACACTTAATAGGTCTCAGAATGTCAAGCTGTATACATACATTTGATTTCAGGCATCTTTCTCTTACTCTGGCAAAAATAATATTCAGAGCAAGCTTTTATAATTTTAATTCATTTGTTGCCAAGATGAAGCAGAAATGCCTGAACTTAGCCATTCCATTTTCTTTTATACACTAAATTAGTTATTAATATAAGCCTGACAATATGTACATCAATTTTATTACAATGGTACATGCCACTTTAAGAGTAAAGTAGGCTATCAGTCATAAAGTTTGGGTTTTTAGGAAGATTAAACCTAATAATTCTTTTATGAAATAAAGTAATCATAGGTATATTGGTTTTATGTTACATGGAAACCGTTTTGAAAGAGAAAAAAAATGTTACATGAGTGTATGATGTTGCACAAAACACTTGTTGCTCATAAATATCATCTGATAATGTTTTTATTTTACTTATATTCCTTATGATGTTTTTCATACAAGTTTCTTAAAATATTACATTTTGGGAACCCTTCATTTCCTATTAGAAGGGTCTGGCTAGCTTTCAAAATGTTCCCTTTCTGGAATGCATCTCCCAGATATACAGGTCATTTTGCCAACTCAGAATTTTGTAGGTATGAAATATAGAGGACCCTCTGGCATAACAAATCTTTAAATGTATGAGGACCTTTTTTCACTGCTTCAGCAGCCACAAAATTCAAAGCTCTGCATTCATATAATTTCTTATCATGATATAAAATTTGCTTTAATACTGTTTTATTTACATAAAGATAGGAATTCATTTTTCTCTTTAGAATACAAATAGCCTCAATGCTCAAATGTCATGATAACATTTTAAAAGATAAAAGGGAAAAACTGTTATGAATGTTTCAGTATAGCTGAAAATAATTAAATACCCTATACAGTGATATAAAATATAAAAGATCAAACTAGGGGAACATATTCCTTACGATAATCTTCAACAAGATGTGTCAGGAAGGACTTGTATTAGATATGTGATGTATATAGCCATTTTCTTAAAATGTAGCCATTGGCTAAAGGATAGAAATTAAATGGCTCTTGACTTATTTACTTTTTGAAAATTTCTTAAGAATTCAGCCATTATTAATTAGTTTTTAATTGTGCTATGTAAAATATTATGTAACCATTATTTTAAAACTCATGCTTATTGCATAAAATTTATTATTTAAATAAAAGTTAAAAATAAGAGATACCAAGACTAACTCAAACAAGAAGTCAATATTTCTCTGTGCTTTCCTGTACTATTTAATAAATGTGTCAAACAATAAAGTACACATGCTTAGAACTTTAGTAGAAATGGCACTCACCAAACCTATGTGCTTTGCTGTGTTCCCAGTCCTCTCCTGAGGCAAAGTCAGAACCATATGACTAATTTTGTCTGAAAGGCCCTTAAAAATAATTTGTGCCACTTCTGGGCCAGACAAGTTGATAACTGACACTTTCTCTATTCCTTCATCTCCTGTCACTATTGCCGTGACAGTCAAATGTTCCATTTAGTTAGTGTCATTATAAAATGGAGGAAGGACACTAGATGTGTATGGACTTTATGTGAACTATTAGGAATTAAAAAGAAAAATGTTTTAGTGTTAAACTAATAGTTTATGCACTATTAGTTAAATAGACTAATTTTAACTTTAAAACTAAAAAATTAAAATTAGTCTATTTAACTAATAGTGCATAAACAATCTGTGGCATAAGTCTCATTTCAGGTGACAGAGTTTATACTGACTCCAAGTTTAGTGTATTTTTTTTAGTGTTCCATAGAAATTTATTATAAATGCCCTAACTAGTCTCTTAGAAATGTTTTTGAAATGTTTTCTTTCAAATCTGAGCTTAACTAAAGAGGAATGGCAAGCTATGCCTGTGAGGGTTTTATGTGGGAAAAATAAGGATAGCAAACAGTGTTTATAAAAGCCCTACTTGAGCCAAGTTCTGTTTTGAAGTCATTATTTGAATTGTGTCATTAAATCCTTCCAACATCTCTTTGATATAGAAACTATTATTGCCCCTACTTTAAACATAAAATTCCTGAACTCAGAGGGAGGGGCTATGTAACTTGTCCAAGGCTCCACTAGAGGCACAGGGCCAGCTGAGTATTCAGCTACAAGGAATAAATCCATTGTCATTTTAGACCAATCCATGTGGCATGACCTTGGAAACAATAAAGTTATACTTTATTTATTCAATCTCTTCATTTCACTTAGAGACTTTTACCTATATTTAAAAACATGTTCCATTTTGCAAACAAACCAACTAACATGAAGATATAGTAAAATCAAGATTATCCTTGTTTAACCTCCTCTCTCTGCTTCCCTTCTGTGGCTAAATAGAACAGATTTAACCTATGTAATATAAAAACCAGGGGCGTGAGAGGAAAACCAGCACATGAGTGCTGTCCATCAAGGAAAGATGTTTTCATGGAAGAGGAAGGGATCTGCACTACAAATGTTGCTGAGTAATAAGGAGCAATGTGGTCATTGTTGAACATAATAGGACAATGTCAGGGAAATGATGGCAAGAAAGGGCACTCCAGAGAATTGAGTCCTGAGTAGAATATAAAAAATGTGAAGAGAAGATGACTGAGTTGTCTTTGCAAACGTGTAGCTACCAAGGTGTCATGGGGTGAATCTAGAGTGTCCCCTAATGGTTAACATGGCTTATAAGATTTCATCTTCACCTTCAACTCTCTGAGCTTTAACTCACATTTCTAATCCCGTCCATTTCTACTTGGCCTCATGTCCCTTTTTTCCTCTTAATTTCTTGATTGTATAATTCACCTTCATGTTTAGCATTTGCTGTTTCTACAATGTAGAATGATTATTTCTGCTGAATCAACTAAATAATACCAACCATCTTTGAGATCTTCATATTCAGTTAAGGATTCCTTATCCACCTGCTGCTGTTCATCATTTGATCTGATTGCCTATGTTCCAACTGGTTTCCCTTCATCTACACTAGGTGCTTCAGTGATTTAATGAGAAGTATGATTCATTTTTATCTTCTCCCGCTAAGTCACTAAGTCTTATGAAAGCAGGAAGTTTTCCTCTTTATTTTAGTTTTTAATATGCCATGACGAGGTGGAATTGTTATCCCATATTTTTATTAGAGAATTATAGTAGTACATAATGAATTTACTTGTTAACTATTCATGCATTCACACACTATAACAATATAATTTGGCCAATATCACCCCCAACACTTCCCCCAAAACACCACATCCCACCTCCTGATCCCTTTCTTCTACGGATCTCCCTTTGGTTTTGATGAAATACCTGACCTCCCACTTTTCTTTTCCTTTTTCCTCTCTAGCTTCCACAAAAGAGACAAAACCATGTAATCCTTGACCTTCTGGGTTTGGCTTACTTAATCTAAAATGATGGTCTCTAGTTTCATCCATTTTCCTCCAAACGACATAACTTCATTTTTACTTATGGATGAATAAAATTTCAATGTGTATATACACCACATTTTCTTTATCCATTCATCTGTTGATGTACATCCGATCAGCTTACATAATTTGGCAATTATGAATTATGCTGCTATAAACATGGGTATGAATTCATCACTATAGTATGGTGATTCTAATTCTTTTCAAAATTATTTATATTTTTATTTATTCTTTTTAATTTTAAAGCCTTCTTCTTTCTGCTCACTTCTCTCACAGATAGCAAGGCCTGGTGTACATCTGTTGGATGAGGAAGGAAAGAAAGAAAGAAAGAAAGAAAGAAAGAAAGAAAGAAAGAAAGAAAGAAAGAAAGAAAGAAAGAACTTCCTTCTTTCTTTTTTTCTTTCTATCTTTCATGTTATGTTGGATTCCTCCCTTTTACTTGCCACTTCCTTCACATCTGAATTCAGTGAGATATCAGGAGGTTAGGTCCTGTAGATTATATCTGCTGTTATATCTTAGATCTATTCCCTTCTAGTGTCTCACATTCAAGCCCTCATCATATCCACCCAAGTTTCCGCATTAAATAGTGTAGCTAGCTGCTTCTGAGGTCTTATTCTGTTTATCTTTATTAATGCAGCTAGAGGGATTTCTATAAAACATGGTTCAAATTTCAAAATCTTTAAAAGTTTCTCATTATAGTTATACATTTTTATGTCCCAAACCTCTCTAAAATTTAGTGACTTAAAAAAAAAAAAAAAAGGTTTATGACCCCAGTATCGCATGGTACTGAGAATTGACAAAGCTCTTTTGGTCTCTTCTTTCTTGAGGTCTTCTGTTAGTTGTAGGCCAGAATTGCAGCCATCTGTAGACCCCAGTAAAGCCTTACAACTCAAAATGGCTCAGACATCTGACTCGCTCCTTGTGATACCATAGCTTCTGGATTTTAAAGAATTGCATACCAAGAGGTAGCGTTCTAGGGGGCCTATGCAGATGCTTCAGTTTTCTTTACAAAGCCTATGACTTTCACTGTATTCTTTTGTTAAAAGTGATTCAATAGATCAGCTCATTTAATAAAAAGGGAAAACAGAAGAATATAAATAGTGAGAGGGTGGTTCTTTGGAGACCAACTACTACAATCCCCACACCTTCACATGACATACAGCAGTGGTGCTTCCTAGTGTTGCCTTTGCCTATGCCACTAGTCTTACCTTTGAGGACTATTTAAGCTCTCTTCAAGATGTTTAATATTTGTTTTTCCTAAGTTTGACTGTTCTTTAGAATACAGCAAAGCACTTTTCCTTAATAGGAAGCCACTCTGACATTCTTACAGCTGGCTTTTATCCCTGATGCAACCTGTGAATACCTCTGTTATTGGAAACTCGAATTGTTCAAAGTTACTTGAATATAGCAATCATTGATTGATCAATTTTATATGAAGAGATCATGTAGGTAGCAGAGCAACTAATGAATCCTTCCTCAATGACTGGATAAGTAGAAGCACTCATTTAACAGCTAGACTATGCACATTTTTTTTTTAAAGAGAGAGAGAAATTTTTTAATATTTTTTTTTTAGTTTTCAGTAGACACAACTGCCACAGTCTGGCTGGGCACAAATCACGAGCCACTGAAGCAGGAACAAACTTTATTGCTGAACTCCACCAGCACACTCCACACACCACGCTCCCCAGGAAACTCACCTGAAAGCCACTTGGCTCCTCCAGGAACCACCAACCAGAAATCCCTCTTCCCGAAATCCCTCCTCCTGCACTTCCCCAACCAATGGGAACTCTCCAGGAATCCCCAGGAGAACTCCAAAGTAGCAGGCTGAGGCGGACAGTAAAGGTCTGATATATAACCGAATCAATCCACCATCATCTTAATGGCTTGCCTCTCAACCAATACTATTAGCAAAATGCCAGGGGCCATTCCGACTTGGCTGTGGCTCTCAGCATACAACATCTTTTGTTTTATTTTTATGTGGTGCTGAGGATTGAACCCAGTGCTCCGCGCATGGCAGGCGAGCCCATTATGGCTTGAGCCACATCCCCAGCCAAACTATGCACAGTTTTAAAGATGCTTCTGGGAAGATTTAATTTTTCATGTATCCTAATCTATGTATTGCTTTATTGTATGAGCCCATTGCTTTTCTGAATTGTTCAACAATAAGCTGAGAATTGCGCATAAATTGCAAGGAAACTGTGATAACTATCTGTAACACAATGCCTTCAGTGCCTTGGTTTCCTGACACAAAAGCAATATTTTGAAGATGTTCGTAACTAACGTCTACGATTCTTCATGTAGTTTTGTTCTTTCATGCAAAATGAAAGTTTTATGTCATTTTTTCAACATTCTTAAGGCAGCACTATTTTTAATCCACATAATAGCGTAGATTTTATCAAATGAATAAAATCAAGTGTCTGAAAGCATAACACATCTCTGTGGTTTAACACAATGTTTTGTGTGTGTGAATGTATTGCCTTTTCCATAGAACTGTGTTCACATTTCCCATCAACAATAATACAATACATGTCATACATTCAGTAGATTTGACAATGATTATTTTCTATTTATATTCTAATAGGGAAATTAGTAAGACATTCTGTATGATATAAGTTTTTCAGAGATTTGGGGGTTTTCTAAACTTAGTATACAAATTTTTAATACAATTTTTTACTTGCAAAACCAGATAATAGATATAAATATAAATAGTTGTATTTGGAGAAATAGATATGTAGATTCATAAAAGAAATTTATTATAAAAAAGAATGTCTGATTTTCATCCTATTTTCTGGCACAATGTATTAATAAATAGGAAATGAAATTGTGGACTTCTCTAGCTACTACATTGATTTTAAAATCACTGTTAGGTGGCATAAGTCAATTGCTTTAATAACTATATTATTGAAGTGATTCATGATTATTTCTTTTGAATAAAATTACCCTTATATTTTACCTGCTAAAAAGAAAAATTAACTTTAGATGCTTAAATATGACATCTTTGTGTCATCTGATCTATTCAAAATGCTTTAATTTAATTGGTCTTATATGAAAAAACAAAGAACCTTGAAAAGCATCAGATTAAGGTCATAGGTCAGTGTTCAGGCAAAATAGAGCTGGCTACCCAATGATTTCCTGTTATTAAGCCGATAAATCAGAGCGATGTTGATAGATGTGAGCATTGGGACAGTATGTCACTCTCACTAAAAAATGCTGAACAGACGCAGGTGATCAATGCTGTCAGTGACTTGAAAATAAAAATTTTAAGAAGGTCAAATAAAGCTCTGAAAAGACTCTCCGTGATGTTTGCACATCTCCAAATGAAGATTTTTATATGAATTAAATTACAAGAGAGATTCATAAGCCTTCACAGTGGGCAAAGCTGAAAAATTTTTAAAGTGAGAGCAATTTGTTCTAAAGGAACACATGCCATCATGCTCCGTCTGCCTGGACTGACTGGTGTAGGCATAGGTATTCAAAGCTCCTTTCAGACCCAAGCCTTTTCAGGATGTCATTTTCTTCCCCATGTGACTTAGCTTGCTGTGGGCTCTGCATATCCTATCTCCACCTACCCACCAGGCCTTTTTTGAGTTCTGCATTTTTTGAGGTATTAACCTGAGTACTCCAAGTCAATGTAAGCCACTCTTTTCTCAGTCAATGAAGCAGTATGGACATTCAATGAATTTAATCACTCATGATCACCTCATTCTTTCTTTTTTTTTCTTTTAATATATATTGCCATTTAAACTCTAATATTAAATAAATGGGAGATAGACCTTCTATCTTTAAAAGATTTACATTCTTTTAAATAATTTGTAACTTGGGGAGAATTCCTTTGAGAATATGACTGACACAATGGCTACTTTCATCGAAAAATGTATTCACATAAAATTTAGCAAAGAAATTCAGAGGATAAAGTCATGATTATGGACATGAACAGAAAGTGAGTAGATCCTTCCCCAGTAACACTTTTAATGGTTTAATAAAAATCATAAACCTTTTCAATTAAAGAAGTTTCAAATGACTATCTAGGGAGATAGAACAAATATGACAGTCAAAAGGAAGAACTGCAAAAAAAAAAAAAAAAAAAAAAGAACAAGACATTTAAGAAATGTTAAAACTTTTCATGGGGCAGGAGAAGCTGTATAGATTGAACTTGCACAAACAAGTTGGGACAAGATACTATGGTCATATTTACCACCTAAAAGGGTGGGCCATCCTGGGCCATCCTCTTTCTGAGAAAGTTATTACATTTTTAGTCCTTAAAGATTTTACCATGTTTTTCTTCCCTATCCTTCTCTAACTTGAAGCACTTCCTATGTGTTGTTTTGCAAATATTAGATATTCAACTGATACTTGACTGAGCAAGAATGAGAGGAAGAGAAGAGAGAAGATTATAGAGTTAGTCCATTCACAGAGCTCTGGAAAGCATAAACAAAGAGATAATTGATTTATAAATATTATGTTAGGCCAATTATGTATAAGAATTGGTTATTTTAATAGGGTGATAGAAATAAAGGGAAACAGTTTCATGTCATTATATAGGAAATGCTCTAAGTGAAACTATTTTTCTTATAATAGCAATTTAGTTTTGTTGATGAGACTAGATGAAATTATAAATAATATGACCTTAGGGCTCTAAATTAGTTTTAGTCAAATAATACATTATTTTATACCAGTAAACTATTTTTAGATTATAATTTCTATGAGTACATAGACCATTTATGTCCATTTAGCTTCTAAGTTTCTATACTTTTTAGATAATGCAATAATACACAGAGGTCATTAATTCCAAAAATATGTATTGAATGACTATTGAGAACAATGTACCATTCTAGGTAGTGAGAAACAGCAATAAATAACAGAACAAGTCCATTTTCTCAAGGAATATATATCTATATCTATATATATCTATATATATATATATATAGATATATAGATATCTATATATATATATATATATAGAGAGAGAGAGAGAGAGAGAGAGAATAGGACTATAACAATATATAAATGAATAAATATACTATTTGAGATGATGAGTATAATGTAGAAAAACAGGATATCTAAGTTAGGCATTGTCACAAAATATTGTATAATAATCACTAATATCTTTACAATGTCCTACAACAGTAGACATGTATTTAAGTCTAGTGTCTGGATTCATCTGGGGATTAGCTGAGTTTTGGATTAAGTGGTTCTGAAGACTTCCACTGGGTTCATTCTTGCAATTGCAAATTGGTGGCTAACTAAATGGGGATGAACTCAGCTGAGATAGTTGGGCTTGGATGCCTCTACTTTACATTTCTCTATTCTCCCTTTTGGAATCAAGGGACCATAGGCATGTTCTTCTTATGTCAATGTCATAAATGTCAGAGGTCAAGCTCAACAAGGCAGTGCTCTAAAAATATAATATAAAAAAGGCATAAGGAGTTAAGTTGGTCCACAAAGATAAATATGAGGAGAGAATATATTTGAACAATGGCTAATCTACCATATAGCATAGGGTAACAGAAAGTGAAGGGAGATGTTAGTTTAAGTAGGATATTCAGGACCATATTATCTCCAGTAAGGTGACAGTTAAGCACAGAAATTAATAATATGAGAGTGAAAAAAGGAAATATCTTTAGCAAAAAGGTTCTGTGTGAAAGAAAGTGATTTCAAGGACTCTAATGTAGGACTGTGCTTGGATTGTTCTGGTTGAGCAAGGAGAAAGTACAGCCAGGTTGGAATAAATGTGAAGTAGAGAGAGGGATGGTGAAGCCAAGGAGAGGTCTTCCCAGGTCACCTGTGGCCACTCAAGGATGCTGCATTTTATTCTGAGTGAGATGGGATGTCATATTTTAAAATAAAGGTTGACATTATCTGACTTGCACTTTAAAGCATCCCTGTGACAAAGCCATTGAGAGGATTTTTGTATGGAACATATGCTATTTACTTTAAAATAAAGTTTCATCTAGGAAGTAAATTTTGTGGGCAGGCATGAACTGTGTGTTACATATGTTTGAAATCACTAATATTCTTAAAGTATCTTCTTATAAATTTTCGTCCTTGCAATTTGTTCAAAACTTTGCTACTCCATTCTATAAACAAAATGAACAAGCAAACAAGAAAAGTAAGACAAAAAATAAGAGTTAACCTGAAAAAAATATGAGTTAACTCACTGAAACAAGCCAAGAGATGTTTAAGAGTTTGGACTCAACACTACCTACAAGCATCATTGTTGGGTTGAAAACTAGAACTCTGTTAATCACCTGAGAAGGCAAATAGAAATTATTCCCACTTCACACTTTTACTTATTTTCCTTATCCCAGGACCTTCCTTTTTAAAATTAAGTCTTTATATCTTTAAAAGTTATTCTTTTATTTTGCTCTTGCACTTTATTCTAAATCTAGACTTCAGATTTTTAGTATTGAAATAACTGTAAGATAATTATGAATGATTCAGCTCCCTCAAAATGCTGTTGCTTCTTCTTCTTTGTTTGTTTGTTCATTTGCTTGTTTGAACGTTGGCAGTGGAGGAGTAAAAGCTTGCCCTGTAGATCTATCCTCCCTTCTCCCTCATGATGTGAGAAATAACAGCAGCCAATTGAAACAGATCTCTTTTATTCCTTTTATAAAGGATCTCTACTTGCTTGCTGGGCAGACTATTGATTAAGACTATTGCTTATTTGAAGAAATCCATGCATAAATTTCTTCACTGTCCCACTTTTAACCCAGAATGCTGTGGACTTTTCTGAAACTACTGGCATGAACTTGTAAGCCCAGGCTTCAAGGGTCTACCTCCTAATGAACACAAAGCTAACAGGAAGACTGGCCTACCTCAAAATAACTTTGAAAATGACATTATGTATCAAACAGCCAAATTCCCTGTGGTATATTTACCAAAGGAGGTTTTATCACACCCAATATAATGTATGCTCTTGAAAAATGGTTTTCTATAACATTTCAGGAGACAGCAAACTTCAGGGGAGATCTATCACAGCTAATGCAGATGAATGGTACCCACTGGCATTGTGCTGTGTAGCAGCTCAAATATATCATCAAAAGAACATGGAACACTGCGGTCAGGCAGGACTGGGTTCAAATTCTGGCCTTGTGGCTTACTAGACAGATGACCTTAGTCAAGGTGCTCAGCCTAAACTATGAAATGTAGGAAATCTCATCTACTTCCTGGTAGTGTCTCTGAAAATAAACCACAATAGTTATGCACAGTTCTATTCCCATAGTTATGACATTGGCTCCATAAAGGGACATTCTTACTCCCCTGATCCTGTATCACAAACATTAATTAATCACTGCCATTGCGTTTGTGTAAAGGATGATGGATAGCAAAGCTCCACAGGCTTTAAAAACCTGTTTCTCTGAATTCTTTCATCCCCTTTCCTATTATTTGGCAGAAATTGATCTAGCCATTTTACTCTCATCTTGAATATGACTTCTTTATTCAAAATACTTCTCAGTCTTTCACTGTTTATTTTTCTAATCATATAAATTGCTGGTTCTAAATTGATAGCAAAATGTAGTAAATGTGCCCTTCCCTACAGTCATTAAAGATTAGATATCAATTGGTTAAGTGTGCATTAAAAAGTATTCTAACAATCTGAGATTGCCATAACTTCACATACTTTAACTAAATTCCTTAAAACAGAGATCTAGTAACTTCAATAGCATGGTGTCCTCCTATCATGGAAAAATGGCCTCAGCTGCATTACAATGACCTGCTTCTTTGCTCCCTTTGAAGGATCAGGCAACCCTTTCACATCTTAACCAACTTCATTTTAGGTTCACAAAATAGCATTGCCCTTAAAATACTATGTACAAAAGCCATATAGCTTTTTAAATGGTATTCATGAAACTGAATTTTAGTAGATGCTGGGGCTTCTATAATGTTACAAAACGGTTCATAAAATATTGCCATCTGCTATACCGAGTAACTGTTCATTTTTACTAGTTTTAAAATGGCTGTGCTTTTATGTGCTTGGATTTTTGCCTAAGCTTCAAGTTCCCTCTGAAAGTTCCTTCTGACCCCTGCCTGAGGGAATGTGGAAATCTGCCTTTCCAATCTTACTTTATAAGCTTCAGCTGGAGAATGTAAATGGACTAAATACATTTTGTGAAATTTTACCATAAAATTTTTTTCACTGACTGCCTGCATGGCTGGTTCTGCTTACAATATTTCCAGTTTGTACTGAAGTAACCACTTGTAAAAGAAATTGCCCCAAGTGATGGTGCTGAAAACAAACATTTATAGAGTAGGAAGCAGTTAGCAGAAGACAAAGGCTTTTATTACAACTGAGGGAATCTGTTTTGTCAAAAATAAAAGGGATATTTGAGGCAGAAAAATAAAGGAGAAAATTTAACCTTCAGAGTTATAAACTGTGTAAGCTAAGTATTTGCTGATACACCAATTTGCTAGGTGTTAAAAGTGAGACCCAAAAGAGTCTCCAGTCACTTGCTCAGAATCTCACTCTCAGGGACAGACAATATCCAACTTTAGGAAAAATATACAAACAAACACAATGTCTTTTTGTGGAAATCAGGTTTTTAAAACTTTCCATAAACTGAGTATGTATGCATTGTTATCTTTTTGTGGTGCTGGGGATTGAACCCAGGGCCTTGTGCCTGGGAGGCAAGGACTCTACCAACTGATATAACCCCAGCCCCTTGTTATTTTTAATTGTTTAGACCTTGACTATAATCACCAAATGAGTAAATAATGCTGATAATTAGAACATATATAGATTTTATAAGGCATTGTCAAAATAATACAAAGTAATATTTAAGGGAAAAGAAAACAAAGTATGAAGAGGAGTTAAAAAGAAAGAAGGATGGGAGGAAAAGAGGAAAGAAGTAAAAGGAAGAGGGGACAAGAGAGCTATGAATTATGAAGCCTTCCAGATTGTGTCCATCGTCATTCAAAGCTGCCCTGATACTTTTTCTTCTCATCCCAGAGAATCTCTTTAATTGATTGCATAGTTACCTTCCTTGCCTCTCTTAGACTACTAATGTCTCTCTCGTATAAATTCTGAGAGTACCTCTCTTTAAGACAATATGCCTTGCCCTTGAGCGCATGGTAGCTGTCAGTCCTGTTGATGGCCACCAGGTGAATTAGTCCTAGCTGTCCACGGGTTCTATTGCCTTTCCTTCTCAGCTTCCTCAAATGGAGCTTTGAAAGGAATACTGTAGTGTAATTGCTGAAACATAGGTTTTCTGTCATGTCAGGGATTATCTCCCTCCTTTTGTTCCACTGCAGCAAATACTATAAAACTGAGTAGCTTATAAACAATAGAAATTTATTTCTCAGATTTTGGAAGCTGGATTTCTGTGAAAAGCACTAGCAGATAATGTGGTGAGGGCCTGTTTTCTGGCTCATCAGTGGTCCCTTCTCACATGTTGGAAAGACAAAGGCAGCTCTCTGCCATCTTTTTTCTTAAGGGCACTAATCCCAAACACTTCCTAAAAGATCTAATCACCTCCCATAGACCATCTATTACTACCACCTTGGGGATTATAGTTCAACATAAGAATTTGATTGGAAGGCAAATATTCAGGCCATAGCAGGAATCATAATTTCACCTTATAAAAGCATAAATGCTCTCTTGGAAATTCCACCCAAAAAACAGATGTTTAGGCAGATTTATTGATTATCACAAGGCTTGTAACTTTCCAAATTTTGATTGAGTGGATATGCCAATGCATCATTTAAAACATAAATTTTATATAAATTCTACAAAGTTATTAGATAACTCAAGTAGCCTCCACCAATTTATTTTGTCCAATGCTCTGTACCCAAATGAATCATGTGCAGTGTTGACTAGAGAGTGCCCAGTGACATGAGGGAGGGAACACATCTCAAGTTCCTGACAGTTTTCACTTCATGTTGTCATGGTCTTTGAAATTGATGTTGGCTCAGAGGCATCCTTTTCTAAAATGTCAACACTCAAACCAGGTCTCAAGCATTAGTATGTATTAGTTTAAGTAGATTGCTTTCCTCATTCCACAGAAATGATATCACCTGCACCGAGTAAATGGAAATTATAATTGCATGAGAAAAAAAAAAAGGAAAGTAATAAAGAATTGTGTGGAGAAATGATCTTGAAATTGAATTTCCTCCAGGGAGTATAGGGGCCAGGAGGAAAGCATCACTGAATTGGGAGTTTAGGGTAGCAAAAAGACCTGGAGCAACTAGAACAGAAGACAGAAAGCTGTGGAGTTAGTGAATATGCTTTGACAGAACACATGGTTATGATAATGCATTAAATATACCTCTCTGTTTTTATATAATTTAATTAATGATAAATAAATAAGTCAATGAATGAGTAAAGATGCCCCTTGAGAGGAGAAATAACTCTCAAAGTTTGCATCAGCATAATCTGGGAGTGGCCAGTAGTGCAAATTCTTGACTCTCACCCCAGTTCATCTGAACCAGAAACTCTGTGGGTGAGTCCAGCAATCTGTGCTTTTAATAAAGCCTTCCAGATGATTCTGATGTAGATTCAGACTTGAGAACAACTTAAGGAAGACTGAAAGCCAAGAACCTCATTCTGTATACTTATTACTTCAGGGAAATGGAAGGATTTGGGTGATATCATTTAAAGAGCTTTAAGGTCTCGCCAAAAGTGAGTTTTCATTCATTCAGGAAGAATACAAATAGATTCTGTTTATGGTGAATGTATGTTCATCGTCACTATTTGGGGAACTGTTTAGCTGCCTCAGAACATTTGAGCAAGACAACAATCTCTACGTAAAAGGCCAACTCCATCAGGAACAGAGTCATTTCATGTAGTACGACATGCATAGGCTGAGACCTCCAGTCATTTAACATGTATGTCCAAAAACCAAAGAGATGAGTGTATTTATAGCAGTAGTTACCCAAATCAAAACTGGTTGCCTTAGATTCATACTCAAAACCCACAGACAGCTAATTTAGGGACCAAAGAGAGCCAAATGTTATTATATGTATTTTAGTGTCATTTGTTTAGGAATACTTAATTATAAACAAGGACATCCCTACCAAAATAACAGCTTTCAAGTTTCCCTACCTGTGACCTAATGAATTGCTAACATAGAATCATTCTATGCAGGTATGCCTTTATTTCCAGTCATCTTTTCAAAGCAAAATAAATGCTTTGCTTTTGGAAAAATTAAATATTTCCATTTCAGACAGGCTGACAAAAATATGATTGATATCACCAATTATTAGAACCTTACAGTGGTCCTATGAGGACATTTTCTTGTATGAATGTTAGAGTTTATCACAGCTATCAAGAGCAGTCATCATGAGTATTTGACTTAGATACATTATTTTATGCAAATAACCATTAGTGTCTTTTTCTAAGCCCTCACTTCTGCAAAAAAGACAGTTTCAATTTACTATTAGAGAGAAGATTTGTCCCCTACAATTATGCCATAATTGCCCATTTTTAATGCAATTTTCTTTTACTGATCACAGTTGTAGATTTTCCAAAAGGTTAGGTAACTGACTAATTTGATGGCAAGTATTTTATCTCCAGAGAGTTAGGTTAAGAAATGTCACTTTGATTGTCTCCATGGCAAATCATGTCATGTATGGACAGCTCCATCTCACTGTCTAATTTGACCCAATTTTCCATATTGCTTAATAACCACATTAAAGTGAATCACTGATCTATTATCCAAGGAATTATGGAGCTTATGGGTTATCTTACATTGCACCTGCTTTAATCAGTGTATTGCCTTGGGTATTATGGTCACTTTATCCTTTAATAAAAGAATTGTTAATATCTTCATCTGCAATTTTAAGCAATTTTCTAAATTACTTTAGCTGGATTTTATATAAAACTTATCACAAGCTCAGTTACTTAATGTGATGTTTTCAGGAATCATTCCTGTATTTCCAATGACCTTAAATTAATATTTTATCAAGCATGCTGTCAGTATCCAAAAAAGGTAAATTTCAAGGAGATAAATGGAAACTTGGGTTCCCCTTCTAAGGTAACTTTAATGCCATATTCAGTGTCACTTTATTAGTGCTTTCTTTTCTCACACAAACACACACACACACAAAAAAAAAAAAAAAACAGAAAGAAAAGAAAAAGAAACTAATAGAAAACTATAGTATTTATGACTCTGTATTCTTAATTATATCTTTAATTGATTTGGAGACGATTTGCTTCAAGACAGCTTTATCTTATTGAATTATATATAATGGTACCTTTGCTTGTGAATATGCTGTTTTTATCAGTAATATATTAATCTTGTCATTAATAAAAATTCTTTATATCTCTTTATTACAAGCCACATAAATAATTAGTATATAGTGATACTGGATATGAAAAATTTGTAAAATTTGTATTTTTTCTACCAGAAATCATGGTTTACATTATACATTTGTGTGAACATATTGTCATTCATTTCTAAAATACACATTTGTTGAAGTAGGTGTGTCAGTCACCATGTTGAATGGCGGAGGACTCAGTGAGCTCATAGGCAAGTGGGAAGTTTACAGAGAATGCATCAGGGAATGCTCAAGAAAACAATTAAAAACTTAAAATCAAACCCTTCTTTCTGTCTGGGAAAAGTTATAAATAGTAAATTTCGGGTTTCTGATTGTTAACAGTTAAATTTCCTAAAACCTTGAGCAAAATTACATCCCTTATAATGCTGTAATGTTGAAGAACTAGATAACTTATGTTAGTTTATAATCAGATTTATGAAGATTCATTACACTCAATGCACCTGTGTTCCTAGTTATCATTTCAAATGTCTGATAGTTGTTTTTTTTTTTTTTTTTTTACATATCTGTAACTGAGTAATAAGAAACAATTTTATCTGGGGTTCAGGTTGTAGTTCAGTGGTAGATTGCTTGCCTACCACATGAGAAACACTGGGTTCAAGCCTCAGCACCACATACAATAAATAAATAAAATAAAGGTATTAAATAAAACAAGCAATTTTATCTAATTTAATGAAAATATTTGGATTGGGCAAAGGAGAGGGAGGGGCGGACATGAGGCACGGAGGAGGAAAGATGGTGGAATGTGATGGACATCATTACCCTTGGCACATGTATGATTTCACTAATGGTGTGACTCTAGTTCATGTACAACCAGAGAAATGAAAAATAGTGCTCCATTTGTGTACAATGAATCAAAGTTAATTCTGTTACCATTTATAACTAATTAGAGCAAATAAAAAATAATAAAAAATAAAATTAAAGAGATATACAAAGGATGGAAGAAAGGTAATTCAATTTAATTTTATGCATATGGATTATAAAATGCTATCCTATCTATGAGGGATATTTTCTCACTTTCATGTATCTTACAGAACCCTATTTGGTTCACTACCCACTGTTTTAGTCAGCTTTTTTGCTAATGTGACCAAAAGACCTAACAAGAAAAGTTAGAGGGGGGAAAGTTTATTTGGGGGCTCAGGATTTCAGGATCTTAGTCCATAGATGGTAGTCTCCATCCCTTGGGGACTGAGGTGATGCTGGATATTAGGGTGGAAGTGTGTGGCAGAGGAAAGCAGCTGGGAACATGGCACCAGGAAGCAGAGAGGGATAAGCCAATAGTGAGACCAAGTGGGCTGCAATTGGCAACACCAAAGGGGTGGAGCTGCACAAGCCTTTTGGAGAGAGTATCAGGCTGGCTTGTGCCCCAGATGCTGTACATGGAACTACAGGACTTGCTTGCACAACTGCACTTTGCTTTTGCTTTGCTCCCATTCCTCTTTTTTATTCCCCTATTTTTTCTTTTTGGAATGGAATGTTTACTCTGTGCCTTTATATATTGGATATTTGTAAATTGCTTTTGTTTTTTTTAGGAACCCATGCTGAGATTTGCCTTGAGTCTCAAAGGAGGTTTTGGACTTGGGCTTTTGGCAATCTTGGAACTGTTGAGACTATGGAGACTCTTAGAAATGGAATGAATGTATTTTGCATTGTGAGATGAGCATGAACTTTTGAGGACCAGGGACAGAATGTTTATGGTTTAGATATTAGGTGTCCCCCCAAAGTTCATGTGTGAGATAATGCAAGAAAGTATAGAGGCAAAATGATTGAGTTATGAAAGCCTTAACTAATGAGTGATAACTGGAAGCGGATCGTGTATGGTTAAAAGAGTTGAGTTGAGAGAGGCATGCCCTTGGGGTTTATATGTTGCCCATGAGGGGATTTCTCTCCCTCTCTTTCTCCTAATGCCATGTCCCTTGCTGCTTCTCCTGCCATACACTTCTGCTCTGATGTTCTGCCTTACCTGAAGCCTGAGGAATGGAGTCAGTCATCTATGGACTGAGACCTCTGAATCCCCTTGAGCTCCTCAACAAACTTTTCCTCCTTAAATTTTTCTTTTCAGGTCTTTCGGTCACAGCAGTGGAAAAGTTGACTAAAGGCACCCACTATTTTCAATCTTTATAACTTAGTTTCGAATCATTTACTCATGCTAACTTAATCCAAGGAAAACAAAGAACCAATTGCCCCCGTCCATGAAATGGGGTAAGATCTTTATACTATTTTTTTTTTTAATCTTTTCAGGAGTATTTTGAGTCTGCTTTGAAAAATAGGCTTCACCTGTTTTTCTGAGCAAAAGCCATACATCTCTGCCTTTTTCTAAAATGCAGGGGAAAAAAATTGATGTCTGTCCTGAGGTCAAACTGTTCAGAACTCAGGTAACACACAAAAATACCATTTCAAGATTTTTTAATCAAGAAATTAGCTCATTATTGTTTGGTAAGTAGAGTGTAAAATAGAGCTATTTGTGTGGATTTCAAAAAAACATTTTTTTGAAAAAATAATTTCTACCTTTATTAATGGTTTATCATAACAAATTCCATATCCTCTCACTAGATCAAAACATGGAAAAGTGGAAAATACATGAGATGTTATTCATAAGATGTGGTTTTGCACCTTAGGTCTACCTCTGTGCAAGTATATAATCTTTAACAAGTCATTCTTTCATCCCATCTCCTATCCATTAATTATAAAATTATAAAATAAACTTCAGTTTTCTTATCACCAGAGGCTGCAAAGAGAATCAAATGTCTTAGTACAAATGAACTTGCTTTGTAAACTTGAAAAGTGTTACAAAAATAATTATAGTTTTGCTGGAAAGAACTTACCTGTCATTGAGGAGTTATAAAATAAACAGATAATATTGGAACTGTTTAGGTCTTCTTTCGGAAGAAATAGGCTAATGATTTATGGTTATGCAGAGATATTTTCATCCTTCATATATCACACTGACATACATTGAGTTATGACAATTTCAAATTGCATTGGTGACTTGGAAGGAATACATATCCTTTATTTAATAAGGAGATTTAGGCCTTTGAGAGTTTTGCACAGATTTTCTAACAAATATTTTTCCAAAAAAAAAAAAATGTTTACTCAGAATATCTCTGGTTATGTGATAATGAAAACTCATATATCTTTGAAATGTCTTATGATGACATTTGGCAAGGATCAGTGAAAGTCTTCTCAAATATTAGAAAAATCAAAATAAATGTGTGAGGGCACATTCTGAAGCATGTTTTATTTTCTTGTTAGCAGTTTTCTGAATCTTAAAATAAAAGCTATTATTGATTATTATTAATAGAAACAAAACATATGCTTTCATTATTCTTTCACATCATTGTATGTCACATTTAACAAAAGGTATTTATCTATTGGCCAGCACATGTGAAATTTATTTGGTGTAAATTTTGTGTCTCACAGTATTTTATGTTTGAATTATAATTGTTGCATTGTTCAGTCCTAATTATTTCATTTCATTTTAAAATAAAGATTAAACTTATTAGACATTATTAACTAGTAGAATACCTGACAATGGCAGATGCTCATTAAGTTTACCAGGTATAAATAATTAACTCAAATAGTTAAGTAAATGTAAACCTATTGGCAGAGAATTGTGTCATTATAGAAAATTTCAGACACAGGAAGAATATGAACTTTATTCCCACAAATTTTGAAGAATTTCAATCAGGAAAGTAAAATGATGATTGATCATTTTGAAAGATTATCAGGTACACACGAAGAAACCTAGGAGGAGGAAAGACTGGAAACAGAAGGATATTAGAGGGATAGCAAGCAGTCCATGAGAGGGACAGAGAAGGTAAGAGTGAGGGAGATTTTATGAGGTAAAAGTCATAGTGATTGGATAGGAGAATAAGAAGAGAAAGGAGCCAAGAATGTCTTCAGAAATGCTGTCTTTCCCAGAAAGTAATTGTATTTATAGTCTAGGGTTTCAAGAAAATGTATCATTGGAGCAATAAGTCTGTAAGGCATAATAAGAATCTTACAAAATAAAATAGTGTAAGATGAGAAGAGAAAAGGCCAAGGGGAAAATACCAGAAGGTTAAAAGAGGCCTACAAAATAGTGTAGAAGAGATAGAGCTTAGGAGGTTATGTGTATGTTGGAGGATCAGGTAGTTTAAGGGCCAAATGTTGCTAGTGGATAAAAAAAAAAAAAATCAGTGACAAATTTTTATTGAATAAAAAGAGATTTTTGGTAGTATTGGTGAAGATAAGCTCTTGAGGTGATGGATATTGAAAAATGGAAACTTGAGTTTTAACAGCTTCAATAGTTTCAGTTATAATAAAGGTCAGTAAATAGAAATAAGAATAGAGTGTCACAGTGAAAAATTGAAGGCTTTAGATTGTGTTTGACCATACCTAGTTTGAAGTGTCCATTCAACATCCATGGGGTAATATTAAATAGGTACTACAATGACATGTCTAACATTTCTGGGAGATTTAATTCTATTTACTTTCTCTACTATTCATTCTTAGTAGCTCTTGCTACCATCTGACATACTGTATATTTACATTGCATTTATCAACAGTCCTATACACACACACACACACACACTCACACACACACACACACACACACACACACACATACACACACACTAGAATGGGAGCGTCATTAAGATAAGGAATTTATTTGACCCTAACATTCTTGGCATTCTATAGTACTTGATGCTGGCATATGCTCCTTTTATCTTTAAAAAATAGTCTTGAAATATCTTACTTTTCCCTTTCGCTGTTTATTTTCCATTAAAATAAGAAACTGAAGAAAGGGGTTAGGGAACCAGGGACTTCCTGGTGAAAATGTCCCATCATTTCTTGTCCTGATGCTTAGAACTGACACCCTCTCTGCCACCTTTATGCAATGATAAGTGACTCAACCAATGAACAAGCATTCCAGGGCATGTGGATATCTTCTCAGCTTCCTGGTGAATTTCTGTCCAATAACATCATGAATCTATTAACCTCTGGGGCCCCACCTCCTGTTTAGCTGTTCTCTATGGAGAGGACTCATTTTCTCCTTTCCTTTCTATCTACCCTCTTTGTCTAGGCTGTGAGTATTTTTTGCTAATAATATAATGAATAGGCCAGGAGACAGGCTCACAAAGATATATACCATTCTTTTTCTTAAATCTTCCTTATATTTCCTTGATTTATTTCCTAAATAATTGATGTGTCCTAAATCCTCTACATGCTTCAAAGAACTGAACCTTCTGATATACTCAAGCCGGAGAGTCACATATTTTCTACTTTATATTCTATCACATCTGTTTCAATGTGAAGGAATCTCAGTGACTTAAACTGTGGGCATGAAATGACAAAGGAGAAACAAGAAAATTAAAAAACAAAAGAACATAGGTTAATATCTTTAAAATATCATTCTAATTTACATATATATTTTTTCCTATTTTGACAAGAAATTTATATTATTATACTTTAGCAAGACTTTTAGAACAGAGACTTTATTTTTTAAACTAATCTCAGTGGTCCAAGGAACAATACACTGAACACCAGCCATCATGGTATTTCTCTCATTCATATCATCAGGATGGAAGACTAGAAATGGTTTATTTAAGTCCTCAGCTTAGCGTCTCAACAATCTGCAATCTAGATGTAATCCAGCCAGGCCTACAGCTTCATCAGGGTCTCAACTGATGAACAGATATTCCAAGCTGCCTCATGTTATTGGTGAAATTCACTTCCTTGCAGTTGTAGGACCAAAGTTCCTATTTTCTTGCTGGTTTTCTATTCCTAGAAGCTGCCTGTAATTCTTTTTGGCCCGTTTGTATAGGCCCTTTCACAATATTACAACTTATTCCTTGAAAGTCAGCAAGAAAGGCTCTACCTTCACTCTGCCAAAACAGAGACATATATAATGCCTGGTAATCACAGGAGTGACATCTTATCATGCTCACCATATTCTATTATTAGAAACGAGCCACAGGACACACTCTTAGTGAAAGGAAGCAGATGGCAAAACTGCATAAAAGTAGGCATCAAGGACCATTAGAGCCATACTTAGCTTCTGTCTGCCTCAAAGTGTAAGAACCTGCAATCGTTTCATCTTGCTAAATAACAAATGACCCCAAACTAGTAGTAAAAAATACAAATTTACAATCCCAGAGTCTATGGGTCAGGATTTTGATATGTTGTCTCTGCTGTGTTTATATGGCAGAAATAAAGATGTCCTTGGATATTGCTATTCATCTGAGGCTCATGGCTCTCTTACAAGCTCACTCAGAGTATTGACATTCCTGTGGTTGTAGAACTGATGCTCCTGTTCTCTTAGTGACTGTTGAGTGGCATTACACCCCCATACTTAGGAGAATCCCTACATTGCCTGCCACTTGTTTTTACCCACAGCACATTGGTTTTTCTTTTACAGAGAGAAAGAGTATGTCTCTGTTCCTCTGCATTTATAATCTCTTCTGTCATTGACTTTAGACCCAGGATTATAGGGCTTATGTGATTAGGTCTAGCCTACCCTTAAATGCATCTCCAACTTGGTTTTCACCATATGTTACCATCTCTGTGTATATCTCTTCATACCCACAGATTTTTCCCATCCTCAAGGAGAGAACA
Source organism: Callospermophilus lateralis (assembly GCF_048772815.1). Taxonomy (NCBI): domain Eukaryota; kingdom Metazoa; phylum Chordata; class Mammalia; order Rodentia; family Sciuridae; genus Callospermophilus; species Callospermophilus lateralis. The sequence goes on from NC_135314.1 coordinate 27,771,950, forward strand.
CTATACAAGGTAAAACACTAGAAGTGGATATCTTGGAGGGCCATCTTAGAATTCACAGTGTCTAGGATTAAGCACAAAAACTTAATGTGTCAGAACTTTCCTTTAAATACCTTAGAAATGATTTTTTATTAAAATAAACCAATTTTATACCCTAGAAGATTAAGTTTGTTATAAAAAGTATTCCCTTTGCCTCTTATCCAGAAGGACCACTTTGCGTATTTTTTTTTTTTTTTTTTTTTGCAAAGTCCTCATTTATTATTCTCCAGCTGGTGCTAACGATACATTTGACAATTACAATACTGGCATGGAGCTGGGTGCAGTGGTGCATGCCCACAATTTCAGAGACTTGGGAAGCTGAGGCAGGAGGATCACAAGTTCAAGGGCAGCCTCAGCAACATAGCAAGACCTTTTTTTAACATAAAAAATAGAAAGGACTGGGAATGTAGCTTTCTGGTAGAGAAGCCCTGGTTTGAACCCAGTATGGAAAAAAATACTATCATGGATTTCATTTTAATTTTATCTATAAGAAAATTTGCCTCAAGGGTCAGTGACAGTGAAGAAGAAAGAATAACGGATAGATTTTGTAAGAGATATGAATCTAGATTGTGTTCATTGCTAAAATGGGAAATTACCTGCCTTTACATTTAAAAATATTAGGATAAATGGAACCAGAATGGTGTAGAAAAGAACAGTATATGAAAAAGCCAAGAGTTTATAGTTCTAATTCTGGTGGCATAAGCAAGCTGGCCACTTTGGGCAGAATCTTGAGCTCTCTGGGCTTTGGTTTTCTAGTACATGAAACTGTAAAGTTTAACCATATTGATATAAATTCTCATTCAGTTATAAAACTTTATGTTTTTGTGGTTCCAAAGTGAAATAACTATACACTCAAGAAGTTTTCAACCAAAGTTTTCATTATAAAACACATAATGTTATGAGTAATAAAGCATTTGCTTTTTAATAACTCCTTCTCACATGGCCACTATACTTTAAAATTTTATTTGAGTTGCTAATTGTTACTTTTAGCAAAAGAATTTTGAATTAAATTATAATTTTCCATTTCTGTTTAAATAAATCTAGGTGAAGTAGACAAATTATAAAAACAGCAAAAAATATATAAAATATATGCTTCTCAATATAAAAGGTAGTTTTAAAATATACTTTATAAGCATTTTAATAACTTAATAAAAATACACTTGAAAACTGGAACCCAATAATTCCAGAAGGACTAATTTCAATAAACAAGTTTTCTTAAAGATCTCAAAATGTAAACACTAGAATATACCCAAAACTAAAATGAGTATTTCAAAATTAAAGTAAATCATGTGTTAATTGCCCTCCATTTCTGTGATTATCCTGGTCTGTTGACAAAAGATTTTCTTGTTTTATTTGCCAAATGCTATCCTACAATGTAAACTTTTGCCTGAGTTATGTCAACCATTTCTAGTATCAGAGATTTTTAATGCCTTAACATGTCACATTCTTTTCTACCTTCTACTTACTTCTTTTTATAAAGAAAAAAATTATTTATCTCTTTTTTTTGAGAGCTGAAAAATGAATCTCAGTCACTAAGGTTAAAGAATCTCAGGACTGATGGCTGTCTTTGCTGTCACAATCCAAAACATTTCTCAGTGGGATTTCATGGCATCATTGATCCAATTACAGATCAATGTCTAACACTTGTGGCAGAGATAGTTTCTAAATTGATAGTCTTCTCTCTGCTTGGCTCAATGGGATGTTAATAGTTCTTAGTTCTGATTTTGAAAAATCTGTGTTTGGTTTCTTGATTTTCATAAAGTCTCTTGTTACTGAGATTTAATGTCAAAGAAAAATACTGATTTTATACAAAGGAATAATGTTTACATTTTGTAGGAAGAAAGCACAAATCTTGACTCTGCTGAGTCAAGATTTTCTTTGGAGTGTGTACAATGTGTTCAGAACTATGAGAAATGAGAAAGTCACACTTCTAATCTTTATGTTAAAATTGTCAATCAAAACAGGTTGAATATTTGATTAAAAGAATGCAACCTCAAACTTGAGAATAATTCTAGAACAAGCACTGTAGATCAGAACTGTCAGATTAAGAGAAGAAAGAGTTGGAGAGGCAATGGCTTTGGAGTCTGTGACCTGGGTATCATGTGACTTATTCTCAATAGTCTACATCTTGATTTTAGAATTTTTTTTGACATTTTAAGAATCAGTAGGTTAAAATAACAGACAAATTAAGAAAGACTGTATGAAACAAATGCTTTAATGAAGTTGTCAATATTGATAATATATTTGATCCTCAATGAAGATGAATTTTTTAAAAAGTTATGTGCATAATCAAAATGCACATATGTGGTCTTTATCAGACATAGTAGCACATGATCTTCCTTATTCAATGACCAATCTTCCCCTACCCTGTAAATTTGCATGGGTATGCACACACACTCACACATTCCACATATAAATCCACATCAGTTAAAAGGTAACTTGAATTTGAAAGACTGAAATATCAAAGGGCTTGGAAGTTTCTAAATAACTATCTGCCTTGGGTTGGAAACATGGACTAAATTACATAGTAATTCAGAAATGTATTGACTTTTAAGCAACTGCTGGTACATATGACTTAGAGTGATATTCTAACATGTTTTGGTCCATACTTACATTGAAAAATTTCTCAAGAGAATGTATTCATTATAGCCAAACATTGCTTGCTCCTAGAACAAGAATCCAAACTTCTATGATCAGATATTCTCCCCTCTTTTCTTTCTCATCAATAATTCATCAGTTGTGAACTGGAAACTGGGAACAGAACAAAAATAAATGCACACATAAAAGCTTAATGTGGTGGTGCTAAGTGTTATTAGTACTTTTTAATTACAGGATCAACGGTTAAAGTGGTTTCAATTTGGGTCTAACAGTTTTTAAATTACCTGTGAATTTGATCGAGGTGGTTGCAATGTTTATCATTTTGGATAGTTAGGAAAGGTAGCAGAATACAACAGTTACTAATATGGCATTATGTAAAAATGTGGATGTGTAACCGATGTGATTCTGCAATCTGTATTTGGGGTAAAAATGGGAGTTCATAACCCACTTGAATCTAATGTATGAAATATGATATGTCAAGAGCTTTGTAATGTTTTGAACAACCAATAAAAAAAAGAAATTTGAACTTTAAAAAAAAAGAAAAAAAAAGAAATGATTCCTAGAACTGTATATACAAGTTTAAATAAAGACTATAGATCTTTTGATAAAAAAAAAAAGAATTAGCTACACTGGGCTGGGCTGTAGATCAGTTATAGATCAGTGGCAGAGCACTTGCCTATCATATGTGAGGTACTGGGTTTGATCCTTAGCACCACATAAAAATAAATAAATACAGGCATTCTGTCCATACACAACTACAAAAAAATATAACCAAAAAAACAAACAACAACAAAAAAGAATCAGCTGCACTGGTCAGGATGAACCTGCCTGGCGTATTAAACACATTATATATAATTTTTTTTAGGGTACTGGGGATTGAACTCAGGGACACTTAAACACTGAGCTACATCCCCAGCCCTTTTTATATTTTATTTAGAGACAGGGTCTTGCTAAATTGCTTGGCGCCTCCTTAAGTTGCTGAGGCTGGCTTTGAACTCTCAATCTGCCTGCCTGAACTGCTGGGATTATAGGCATGTGCCACTGAGCCCAGCTAGATATAAACTATTCATGTGCTCACTTCTTTAGCCCATGCACGACTTTATCCATGGTCCATCTGGTTTTTAGGGCAGCATTAAAATTATTTTTAAGATTATCCTTCGATTCACATGCATAGGAAATTTACTAGACTTGATCTGCCCTAGCAGGATTGTCTCAAACAAGAACTCTGACATATCATTTTAAAAAGGGCTTAAAGAAAGACAGTCATTATATTTTTTCGTACGTGAATTTTGCTCTCACACAGTCAGTTCATTAATGTCTCACTATTTCTACATGATTTCAATCCATCCTCCTATATGTGTTGGCCATAACCATGTACCAAAGATAACTTTCTTAAGGTGGAAAGAGGATGTTCATTGAGGTAACTTGAATTTCTGACCAGCTGTCCACCTGTTACTACTAAAATGAAAAAGCACAACAAAAAGAACATAACTGAATGATATATTTCAAATATTGTAATAGCTTTTCTCATGATTCATTTTTTATAATTGTACATATATAACTATAGCTATCATTTACTTTTAGCATCCTGTTCTTCTGTTATAATGATTTGGCATTTTCATAACTTAGTTGTAAAATATAAGGCTTCAGAGTTGGAGTGTTTGCATTCATTGGAAGAGGCATCTGCATGTAAGGAGAAAGGTGATAAGGAAGAATGGCATGTTTGAGGCATGTTTTTACACATATGCATGACATCGTGGCTGTTTCAATATTTACATGAGGATAAAATTCTCTCTGACTGTTGCTGTCAACCTTAGCACTTTACTCCCTTCTTTTGTTTCCTGGAATATTTTCTAGTTGCTAAGCTCATCCGTCAGCAAAGTCTTCCTGAAACTTGATGCATTCCATTTTGTCTCTCTCTGAAATAAACCTGTGATGCTAAAATATCTTAGCACCTGAATTCAAACTTTTAGATGAGAATAATGTATATGCTTTTGTTCATGTAGAGATTGTGACCTTTGTATTTAACATATATATATATGTATATATACACACACACATGCATATATATATATGTATATGTATCTGCACACATATACATGTCAACAAGTATCCAATTATATTTTTAGTGGCATTCAAAATATCAGATTATCAAAAAATAACTTCAGACTACAATTATTTTTTTATTTCCTTATATATTCTCTCAAGAAACTTCTTGCACTAAATATTAAAGCATATTACTGTTATTTCATGTTTCCTTATATTTTCAAATTCCATCTTCTTTATGTTTATGTCTTACATCATGAAAGCCTTCAAATTTTCTCTGTCTCAATTTACTCACAATTTCTCTCCCCCAAACAGTACAAATTTTAGAGTATATGCTAGGCGTCCATGGAACTTCTATTCTTCCCCTCCCCAGGCCTCTTGTTATGTGTTAGCATCCACATATCAGAGAGAGCATTCATCCTTATTTTCTTGGGTTTGGCTTATTTCACTTAGCATGATAGTCTCCAGTTCCATTTGTTTACTAGAAAATGCCATAATTTTATTCTTCTTTCAGGCTGAGTGATATTCTATTATATGCATATAGATAGATAGATAGATAGATAGATAGATAGGTCAGCATTTCTTTATCCATTCATCTGTTGAAGGGCACCTACCTAGTTTGGTTCTGTAGCTTGTGAAATGAACTGCTATAAACATTGATGTGGCTCTCTCACTGTAGTATACTGATTTTAAGGCCTTTGGGTATATACCAAGGAGAGGGATAATGGGTCAAACGATGGATCCATTCCAAGTTTTCTGAAGAATCTCCATACTGCTTTCCGGAGTGGTTGCACCAATTTGCAGTGCCACTAGTAATTTATGAGTGTAAATTTCCCCCCACATCCTCAACTTCTGTTTTACTAAGTGACATTAGCTCAGAATAATTCTTATGTAAACTGGTGCATTTTGGGGTGACATATTTTGCTGTGCCATTTTCCTTCACATGCTACAATGTAAGAAGACTTTGAAGACATTATATGAAGGAAAAGAAGTCAGATGCAAAAGGACAAATGCTGTATGATTTCATTTATATAACATATCCAGAATTGTTGAATCCAAATCCATAAAGACAGACAATAGCTTGTCAGTTAAGAGGAGTAGAAAATGAGGGGTGACTGCTGAATGGGTAGAGGACTTTTGCGGTGTCTGGAGTAAATATTTTTGAAGTTGGTATGGGTGGTAGCTCCCAATGTTGTAAACAAACTAAATGCCAGTGAAATGAATAATTTAGAATGATTAATATAAATTTTCATGTCAATTTTTTAAAAACAAAGGGCAGTGTGTTCCCAAATGTGTATTCAGGGTCATTTTTGTAAGTAAATATAGATAAATATAATAATAGTTATGAAATCTTTGTAGTATGCCCTTGATTTTTCTTTATTTGATTATCTTTGTCTCCCCCATACACACATGAGTTCAGTGCCTAAGACACAAAAATAATGTAATCACCTTCAGTTGCCCTAGGTTATGCTTTATTCATTGATTAATATCCACTGTAAGTGTTTCAAACTATTTGATGTGCCTACGTTGTATAATATTGGAGTACTGAGACATGTCCTGCCAGGTCTTAATGCCGCCAAGCAGCCTCACATTCAAAAAGTTAAAGTGATTAAAACTTAAATGTTTTTTAACTAAAGTACTAAGTAACTGATTCAGGTTCAATGAAATTATTAATCAGTTTTTTTTTACTGGAAATCATAAATCTTTCTCCATTCTGGTGTTAGATATTATAGATTTTCTAGATCATTTTAGTTGTAGGCCATTTTCTAGTTTACTTGGCTTATATTAGTCTGATCTTTCTTTTTGCATCATCAAACATATGGAAAAAGCATGTGGGCCACTGATTATGTTATAAAATTCCTTGAAAATTGGGTGAAAATATACATATAATGGGGTTTTATAGCAGATCTCTTTTGTAAAGATGAACACTAATGTTATCAGAATACAAAATATGCAACCCGTGTGTGAAGTAAATCAATGCCAGTGTAGGTTTTATTTTTACATCAAGAACTTAAAAAAGGCATGGACATTACTTACCACAATAATCCACAGTTTTATGTTTACATGAAAGTAAAGTGTTTCGTGTGTAATAATATTTTATAATGAATTCAGGTAACCATTACATTATAAAGTCCTTAAAGTCAGCAAGATAGTATCATAGAATGAAAATGCCTGTAAATTTGCCTTTGGACTCTGCTTTCAGGAAAAAAGCTGCATTACTTTGCACAAAATTCTTTACCATGCTCCCAGTTTTTCCTTATCTGTAAAATAGGAATCATTTCCATATCCAAGATTGTTTCAACAGATAATCTTTGTACAAAACATGTCTGGTTATTGCCCAGCACTTTATTTACATCTCTGCTTTTCCATCCCTGCCTCACAAATACCAGTCTTCATTCTGCACTTTATGTAGGGTCACATTTTAGGTAAAAGATGAAAAGATGGATCTAAATATAATAGAATGATCATAATTTATCAGTCAATTTAATGTTGTTTCATTAAGGAGCAAATTTTTTTTTTTTTAGAAATCAACAATGTTTCTAAATTTTGCCTAGAAAAAAAATAGTGATTTGTGAATGACTTAAATCTGATTTCAGGCCTATGCCTTCTTGAGTCCCTAGATGATTCCATCTAGTCCTGAATGATACCATATTTCTTCTCTTGTTTCCTATAATCTTACATCCAAAGTCTACTTGATTGTCAATGTGGGTATCAAATAGGCCTCTGAATGTTAAACTTGTGCCCACCCTAGAGTTTTACTCTAATATCTCTCAGGTCAGTAGATGGCTATAATCATATTATTGCTAAGACCTAAAACTAACTCTCTCTCTCTCTCTCTCCCTGTGTGGGTGTGTGTGTGGTGAGTTGTAATCCTTACCTAATACCTCAGCAAATCTTCTGTATAGTCTCCCAAAACTTTGAGAATCTAGCAACCTAGCTACACACCAACCATGCTGATAATATGGCATCCCAATGTACCATCATGAAATTATAACAAATTGTGGCTTGTCTTCCAGTTCCACTGTTGCCCCTATATGTCTATTCATCACATGATATTCACAAAAACTTTATACTGAGTCAGGACATGCAATATATTGCTCAAAATTTGGATGGCTTATAAATATTTTTTTAAATAAACAGCAAGTTCTTAATAGACCAAATAGCCTTTTGCTGCTTCTTTATTTACCTTCTCTTTCCTTGGCTCACTGTACTTCCCTCATAGTGGACATAAGGTAATTGCTCTTCAAACACTGCCTGACACCTCTCCCCCAGGGTCTTCTCATTGCAAATATGTTGCTCCTTATTTGGAGAGACCTTCTTCCAGATATCCTTGACTATTCTCTCACTCATTTAATATCTCTGCTTCAATTACCCATCTTTTGAAAGAAATTCCTGACAGCTTGTCTCTTTAATAGTGGCTAATTTTGTGTGTCAACTTGGCTAGTCTGTAGGACCCAGTTTCTTTTTCAAACATCAGTCTGGATGTTGCCATGAATGTATGTTTTAGAGGTGGTTAACATGGAAATCGCTTGATTTTGAGTAAAGAATATTCATATTTCCTTCCATAACATAGATGAGCCTCATCTAATCACTTGAAAGTCTAAAGAGAAAAGACATTGGTCTTTTCATAAAGGGGGGAATTCCTTTTGAACTCAAGTTTGTACTCTCATCCGTCTCCAGAATCTCTAGCCTGCTGGCCTCCCTTGAAAATTTTACACTTTATACTTGCTGAGCTCCACAGTCACTTAAGCCAATTCTTTAAAATAAATCTCTCCCTCTTTCTCAAAGACACACACACACACACACACACACACACACACACACACACACACTCCTATTGGTTCAGGATCTCTGGAGAATCTTGACTTATATAGTCTATTTCTTTAACTTTCTTTATTTTCTTTATACCTCATCATTCTCTTGTATTTCACATCTCGCCTTTTATTGTCTGCCTTTCTAAATTGACAAAAACTTCAAGTAGTAATAAGTTTTTTAGTGTTGTGTTCACTGTTATAATTCAAACATCTAGAAAATTTTAGCACAAATTTACATATTTATATTCCCAACAAATTTGTCAATGAATGAAAGTAGTTAGCACAGAGTTTTGAAAATAGTATAGTTTGAAATTATTTGAAACAGACCTTATTAGCAGACATTGATATGTATTTGTTTGGTGATTACCAAGAGTTAAATGTGAAGTGAGACTGGGAAGATATTTTTCCAAGAATACAAAATTTCAGTTATATAGCAGTAAAAACTTCAATAGGTCTGTTGTAGAACATGGTGACTATAGTAAAGAACAATGTATTGTACTCTTGAAAATCACTCTGAAAATAGCTTTAGTATTCTTGCCTGTAATGGCATGTAATAATTCAAGCCATTCTACAATATGCACATCTTTTAAAACATAAGGTTGTTTATTATAGATATATACAATTTCATTGGCCAACTGAAAATTATTAATTAAAAATAAAGTTTGCATGCTGGGGGCAGTGGCGCATGCCTGTAATCCCAGCAACTCAGGAGGCTGAGGCAGGGGGATTGCAAGTTCAAAGCCAGCCTCAGCAATTTAGCGAGGCGCTAAGAAACTCAGTGAGACCCTTTCTCTAATAAAATACAAAATAGGGCTAGGGATATGGCTCAGTGGTCTAGTGCCCTTGAGTTCAATCCCCAGTTCCCATCCCCCCAAAAATAATGTTTGATTAAAAGTTTTTGGAAACATGCATTTCAAACTCAATATATATTGCCCTGCCTTCCAGATGATAATATATTCAGAAAATACAGGAAGTTTGTATCATCTCCATGTATGGGTTTATATACACCCCATTCACCTATCAGGTCGCCTTTTTGCCTCTTAAAGTTCTTTCTAAGATACATCATACTTCACCATCACCTAGAACTCCAAAACTAAGTATTTCCCCAGAAAGATGCCATCATCATCACTGATCTTATTCAAGGACAGAAGTTTAGCCTTTGCTACTTTTCTCCTTAGTTTCTCCCCAACATAAGATTTTGTGTGGGTACTGCCCTTTACTGAAAATTAGAGCTAAACGTGATAAAGTCAAAGGAAACTCAAATATAAATTCTAAGTGTGATTGTTTCTACGTTCGGAAAAAAAAAATGAGTAAAAAAAAAAAAAAAAAGAAATATACTTCAATAGGAATCCCCTTATTTACACCTTCAGTCCCTAACCAGTGCCAGACCATCCTTCTAGCTCTTCATTGGGCACAGAATATGATTCATTTCGACTCAAAGAATACATGCCTCATCTCTCATTATTGCAAGTCTCAAATCGTAAGTTATGAGCTCTAGAAGATCATCATGGAGTATCATCAGCTGTATTCTTGGCCTGCTTAGTCCATCTGTATTGAGATCTCTTCACTGTATGAAAGGCATGGGCATCTTACTTATTCTTTCTCCAGCCATTATCTTAAGAAAAATGAGGAGGTCAATTGCAAATGGAAGATGTGAGAGTTAGCTAATGTGAATGCACACATGCATATACAGCACCCTTTTCAAAGTGAACACATATGGAGTATATTAATGAAGAGAAATGGTTTCCTAAAATCAACATTGTCTCCAAAATTCCCCTTTCAGATCCATGACAGATAAACTCTTACATGGCTTTTTAGACTGAATTTTTCTTTATTTACGTGTTTTCCAAACCAGATGAAGTATGTATTGATATATAAATAAATGGGACCAATTATGAGGCCTTATCGAAGAACACAGACCACCCCATGGAATGACCACACTTATCTTCATAAAGATCTGGTGAAAGATTTTAAACTAGGAGTTTTTGTTGGTTTATTTTGTCCTTTCATCCAGGAATAAAAATCAAATACCCAAATATAGGAAAAATACTTTTAAAACTAGAGGGAAACAGTAAAAATTGTTAATTTTAAAGGAAAATATGGAAGATATTATATAACTACACAAGGGCAGCTATGAGATGAGTCCTGAGGTGCCTAATTATCCTAGGGCCAACAGGGTATGACTTTGTCAAACAATGTCAGCACAAAAGCTCCTGCTAGCCATAAAGTGGAAAGTCCTGTGCACCAGGGAGATGGGAACCATATCAGTTCTGTTCTGCACAAAGGCAGTCATTTTGGTTTTGTGTGAGAGTGACAGCTGTGGAAAGCTCTGTGCATCATTCAAAAATCTATGAGATAAAAAGCAATTTTTATTTTATTAAAGTCAGTTCAGGAAGATAACATTGGGAGTTGGATATCTTTGCATGGTGATTGTGTGGTTCAAAATTTTCTGAGATCCTACTCCTTAATTATGAAGAAGAGGAGGATAAAAGCAGTATGATTTTTTTAATAAAATGATAGCCATGCAGGATAGCTTTCCTCAAAAGAAATGTGACTTTTTTTAGAGGCTGTGAATTATCCAGACATATCCTTTACACAGCAGCTTCCAGGTGGATTTATAATCCCAGCAGGTCAGGCTGGGCACTGTAGGGAGGACTGAAAAGCAGGAAATCAGAGTTTAAGAAGCTAGTATTGCACCTATCATTATGTTTTTCACTCCATTATTATTTATTGGAATGGTCTTTTATTTTAAATTAGATTTTATTAATTTGAAGGTCAACTTTCCTTTGCACAAGGACACATGAAGTATTTATCTTAAAATTCTTTCAAAGTTTGGGAGGAATTGTTAACTTGGCATTAAACTTTCAAGAAAAAAATACTACTGTTCATGTACCTCAAAAAGACTCTGCTACAAATAATAATTTTCCCAAATATTCCAATTTGAGAACTGATAGATTTCAGCACCTCCCGCTGTAGAGAGTAAACGAGATGTAAAGAATGAAAGTCAGAAAGGACTGTAGTTAAAAGAAATTAACAAATGTCCTGCTAAATTTCTTCCAAGTGCTAATCATTCATTTTTTCTTCCACTCATCAGGAACTATTAAATGTCCAGTGTCTTTCAGGTACATGTGCCCCACATACATAATAGATGACAAAATAACCCCAAATCTATTACTGTGACAGTCTATTTTCATTTTTGAATCAAGTCACCTCATTAAACAGTGACAGAGCCAGAATTTGAATCCAATTCTGTTCAGAATTCAGAGACTGTGTATTGCTCTTCTTCCTAAAGAATTGGAACATTGGAACATCTTCTTAAAGAATTGGAACATTTTATCATAAATGTTCAAATATCTGAATTCAGTATAGGGCTAGAGTTTTTTGTAGTATTTTATATTAGCAAAACACAGAGAAGTAATATAAGTACGCTCAAGTGTTTGAGTGGCTCTGTCTATCAACTTTATCCAAAGAGTTTTTAAACTATAACTTGTAAAAAAAAAAAAGATAGAAATGCCTGAGTAATCTATGGTGTTTGACTCATTTTGGTTTAAAAAGGACACTATTATTTTTATAGCTTTTGGAAGAGACTCAAAAGAAACTTAGACACTGTAGAATTAATTTCTAGGTTCAATTTTTAAAATGACTCATTTGCCACCAAGAACACTTTTAAAACATACTCTCATGACCTTCAGTGTGATTCAGAATAGATATTGAACATTCACAGTAATAAATATAAGGTTTATAAGAGCATATATTATACAATGATAATTTAAAATGCTCATGACATCAATTATATTTTGTCATGCTGAACTATACAATACATCAGGCTTTGTCAAGACAATGTAGAGAGACAGCCCAGAATCATGAAGGTGGAAGTAAAGATGATTTTCTTCTGCCTTAATAGCTTTAATTGCAGGATACAATAGAATACAGCTGCTCCTCTCTTCAAAGTTTCATTTCATCATCTGTCTAAAAGCTGTCACACCATGCATGCCACTTGACTGTTATGTCACCCAATCCTGTTCCACCTGAACAAATTTGTGGCAATATGTGCTGAATTCTCTCTTTTTTTTCTTTTCTGGAAAGTATACATTCACTGAGCACTACTGAATTTAGGAACAATTGAAACTATTTGGTATAAGATGACTTATCATGATAACGTAAGTTCTCCACCTGAGTAAATAAAATCTGAAGTTAAGAATTGACAGTTTACTTAGAAATAGAAAAAGGGGTATGCTTTATATCTTTAAAAAATATTCTGATGGCTTGAATAAGATAGCAGATTTAAGTTTAAAGCAAAGCAAAACATTTATTTAAAGGTATGTAAGATTCTAAACAACAAAAACAACTAAATAAAGCAAATAAAATCCTCACATATGGCAAACTTCAAAGTAAAATTTAAGTGTTTTATTGCAATATATTCTATAAATACACCATTCAAAATTTTAGCTTTCATGAAACTACTATCTGATCCAGTCATCTGAGTTTATTCTAAGGAAACAAAATCTGTGTGTTGAACTACCTACAGTCCTTAGTTCATTGCAGCATTTTTAAAATAACCAATACATAGATTCAACTTAAGTGTTCATCAGAAATTAATGGATAAAGAAAATGTGGCATGTATATGTATGGAATACTAGTCACCCTTTGAAAAAAGGGAATCCTCTCATGTGTGAGAACATGGATGAACCTAGAAGACATGCAGAAAGACAAATATTGGATGAATTTACATGTGGAATCTAAAAAAAGTTGAAGATTATAGAAACAGAGGGTAAAGTAATGTTGGGGTGGGGTGAGAATGGGGAGATTTTTGTCAAAGGATCCCAAATTTCACTTAGGAAGAATAAGTTCAAGATATCTAATTTTATAAATTTAGCTTTCAAACAATTAACATCTAGTAAGAATTAGATTTTAAAAAAAAGAGGCGGATTCTGTTAGTTTTTTTTTTCTTTTTGTATTTGGATGCATCATGAAAATCATTAGTGTAGACAATGAAAGTTAACCTCAAATTTACTATTTCTTGTATAAAATGAATGATTATGATTTGTCATGATATGTAAATATAGTGGTTTTCATCTTTCTTCTGTACCCACTACTCCTGTAAATGAATGATTTAAATTATGAATAGAATAATATATAATGAAAATATGCATGACATAAACATTTGTTTTACAAATGTTCTGCCCCTAAGAACACTTCTTAGGTATCTGAAGAAGACTGTATTTTACAATATTTACAATGTTTATTATACAGTTATTCACTTGCAGGACTATACTGCTTCTTGGCAGAAAAATATCTGTGACTTGATGAAAGACATACTAAGAATGTTTTTAGGAGGTGAGAGACAGGAAATGATGCAGGTAGCCATGACCATCACCTAATGACTCCAAAGAACCAGGAGACCCCATCAGATTTATCCACTGTAAGTAAGTGACAGTTCTAATAGATTGAAATTTGGCTGGTAAATTTGTCACCACTTGTGATTATTTCCTTCACTAAACATTTATCAGAAAGCTAAGAAAATATTAAGTTTAAGAACTGTTTGGGAAATTTGAGTCTGCTACTAACATGGAGCTATTGATGGCCATCTTTATCCTTTAGTACCAGTAAATCTAGTGTTTCACATCAATGATTTGGAGAATTGAAAATCACATGCATTTATTATATTTGCAGTTGATACTAAGCTTTATCTCTGTATGTATGTATTGGGAAATGGGACAAATACCGATTGGAATGTAAGGAAAGAGGTAGTTGGAAATAAGAATCAGATTTAAGAAAAGAGATAAAAGAGGTGAGAATTATGTTTAATAAATGTAGTGAATAATTCTTTCCTAGATTATGACTGACTTCCTTAAATAAAATGATATTTAAATCAATTAATAAAAAGAATACAACTAGCAATTTGGTCTTTTGGACAAAATACAACACAGATGAATTAGATTTTTCTGGAAGAATCAGACAAAAATCATCTGATGTTTCCTGAGAGAGGAGCTCTGGCTTCCATCACCACAGGAACCACTAGCAGCTAAAGATAGTTCAGAGTTTTTCATTACAGAAGTTTCTGAACATCATGGTCTAAAATATTATCAGTATATGCTGTGGGTTCTGTGGGTTGAATTGTGTCCTCCAAAATGGTATAACTAAGCACTAACTTCAGTACCAGTGAAAGTGATCTTATTTGGAAATAGAATTTTTATACATGTAAGAAAAGGTCATAAGGGAGTAGGGTTGTTACAACATAACTGGTGTCCTAGTAAGAAGAGGAGAAGGAGCACAGACACAGAAATGAGGAGAACATATGGATGACAGAGGCAAAAACTGTAGTTTTGCATCTACAAATTACAGAAATATGAGGATTGTCCACAACCACTCAAAGCTATGAAGAGACAGGAAAGGAATCTCCCAGCGCCTCCATAATGACTATCACCTTGATTTCATACTTCCAGCCTCTAGAAATGTAGGAGAACACATTCCTATTTTTTTCTCACCTTCTTTATGGCTTTTTGTTATGTATCCCTAGGGACCTAATACAATATTGCATCCATAAAAATAAAGACCTGAAAAAGTTGTTTTTTGTCTAGTGGCTATAAATGAATATTTACATTTTATGTGTTTTTGGAGATTTGTAGGTAAACTCTAAGAGCTGTAAGTCACAGAAACAGAAATTCCATTTTGAGAAGCACTGATATGGAAATGACAATAGACTAGATAGATACCAACTCACCCAAACGTGAGCACATCCATTCTTCACAGACATCATTGTCATCTTGCTAATGTGTAGGTCGGCCAGTGCATCTGCATGACCCAATAGCCCTTGGTGACATCCTTTGCCTTATAAAGAGTTACTCTATTCTTTAGTCAGGCATATATGCCTCTTCCCTGTTTGACCTCTTTATTTAAAAAAATATATATACACAATAGGAATTTATTTCTCATAATTCTGGAGACTGCGAAGTTGAAAATCAAGGTGTCAATAGGATCAGGTCTCTATGGAGGTTTTCTGCTTCCAAATGGCACCTTGAACTCTTGCTGATGTTCTTCTCTCATACTGTGCCCAAGTGGCTAATGTGCTTAATGTCATTCTTCAGAATATCATATTTTTTGTGGCCCCTGGATCTTCATTTTCATAATTTCTCCTGTTGTCTAGTAATCAAAGCTCAAGCCCAGTCATTAAGGACTAACTCAAAGGTGGCATTTCTTCATGAACCTTTTCTCAATCATCCTCACTTTTTTTTGTTGTTGTCCTCCCATTCCCATTATACTCTGTGCTTCTTTTAGAGCATTTAATAAGGTATTCTTGATTTATAGTCATTTCATTCATATCTATTAACCTGCTAAAATATCTATTCCTGATAAAATGAAGTTTCATTTTATCAGGAAATATGACATTATTTTATAAGTCACTGTTATAATACACTGACTGCCTAAAAATTGTTAGATGTGAAAAGATATTTGTTCCCCAGAAGACTTTATGGTGTAAAGCATCTGACCTCTTTACAGAGGTGTGATTAGTAAATAAGTCAATTAGGAATTGATGAAACTCAATGTGCTGGTTCTTTAAAATATATATATAAAAATAATAATTGTTTAACTTTTAAAAATCTTAATAACTTCCTAATAAAAGTTAGGATATTAAAGCTTATTAACTTTTAAAAAATAAAATATGAACTTTAAATTAGAGTCTGGTGTCAGAGAGACATCATTAATTAAATAATTTAGATGGACAAATATAAATTTAGATTTATTTCTTTGGTCTAAGTCTTGGGTAAAATGTTTATATAACTTATACTGATTAACAGGATAACAAAATAATTACAAATCAATATATAAATCATGATTATATTCATAAAATTTTAATAAAACAGATTTTAAGTATTTATATCAGAAGAGAGTATTGTTTCATGAGAATAAAATCCTGGTTCAAGTATCATGAATCTAATAATTTTTACATTTCTGAAAATTCTAAATACAAAAAATAAAAGTTTATAAAATTAGATTCAATTTTATTAATTTTAAAGAATATCTTAATCCTTACTGTTTTATGTAATTAGTAAATGTGAACTCATATTAAAAAATCTTTACTTAAAATGTAAACATATCATTTGGGTTTCAAAAAAGAAATGGATTCTTGAAGACAGAAAATGTTAAATTGAATAGTTGCAAGAACTTAAAGGTTATGTTTAATATATCTCAGGAGCTATTTTAAATATTTTACATATGTTAATTTATGTTATCCTTTCAATAACCCTATGATACAGTTACTAATTTTGCCCATATTTTACAAAAGGTGAAAGTGTTATTTATATAGTATTTTATTCTGTTTTTTGCTGCTCTAACAAAATATCAGAGGATGGGTAATTATAAAGAGGTTTATTTGTTCATGATTATGTTGCTTGGGTTGTTCAAACTCCATAATCTACTAAATCTTCATGCTGGTATCTTGGTGAGTGTTCCTGGCTATATAACAACATAGTGGAAGAATGGAAAGGGAACTGGCTATAGGCCAGTTCTCTCATATTATACTGTAGGCCACAAAGATCCAGGGGCCACAAAAAATACGGCATTCTGAAGAATACTGAATAATCCAGCGTAGCAGGGACATTAGTGCCACTTGGGCACAGTATAATATGAGAGAAGAACATCAATTTATACTAACCTCCTCTCTCTAAATCTAACTGAGGTTCTATAAGTTTTACACTAATCTCTTGCCCCAGCGCAATGTTCCCAGTGACTTAATTACCACCCACTAGCCCACCTATTTAAGGTCCCACAAACTATTAACATTGTCACACTGGAGACCAAACTTCCAGAATATGAATATTTACAGGACAAATTCAAACCATGTGCAAATCTTAGTACTTAGTATATTCTACCACACCATCCATATACCTGGTAAATGAAGGAAACACAGTTATATCTGGGTCTAGAATCCACTCTCTTTACTGTTCTGTAGAATTCTCTCAGGTCTACGAAGCCAGCTCTCCAATCTCCATCCTGCATAGGAATTCAAAGTGATGGGAATATATGTTTCAAACCTTCAAGGGCACCCAGCACTCCAAAACAATGTACAAGTGTTGTATAGTAGATGCTCCTTGAGTAGCCATCTTCTGAGCGAATTGAATTTTGTTTTATTTTCTTGAAGTAAAGGATGGCATCTGAAATAGAAACCATATCATTATTTAGACATAGTGGAGGTTCATGATTTCCACACATTTTCAAGTACTATAATAAATTTCATTTTTTCAAAGCAAAATATTTAAACATGATCACAAGCTTGACATTGTTAATTTCAATTCTCTTTAAACATCTGACACCTATTCTTAAAATGTTTACTTTTAATATTCTTGTAATTGTTCTAATATGGCAATAAAGTATGTTAGAACTGGGTTTAAATCCAAATCCATTGTTAACTATTTATGCAACCATTGGCAACATTTTTAATTGAGGGTTCCTCATTTGTGAAATAGAAAATTGTGTATCTATTTTGGTGTGGATTTTGTGGGGGAAAAATATTACAATCAAAATAAAATCCTTTAAACAATTTAGAACATCTAAATAAATTTTTTTTTCTCTCCTCTACTCCACATGCTAGTGGCAATGGAAATTTTTCTTTTATTAATGAAAAATCATTAAGAAATTTATTTTGAGAAATATGGACGGGGTGAGATATGCCTAATTATACCTTAACATATTCAAATTGTCATTAATCTCTTTTAGTGATGATATAATTATCCTGGAGTATGAGAATTAAATACATTTTTTTCTATGCAATATTGAAGAAATGAATTTATCTACTTAAATTCTTGATGATATTTTAACATTCCTTCAAATATTTTGGAAAGTTCAAAACATTCTGGCAATTCCAGAGAATCCAAAATCTCTGAGGAACTTCTTAGAAAATGTACTGTTGGTATGAACCCTCTCTATAAATTCCTTCTAACATATAGCTCTGTATTTATAATGTAGCAAGTAAGAGGACATTTTTAACCTCAGTCTTGTTGGTTCTATCTGTGTCTTTACCCACAGGGCCACCCACTCTCTTCTATACTGGGAATACAAGGGTTCATGCATCTGAATAACCTTCAGTTTCTGAATTGGGTTTAGATTCTTTAAGATTTTATTTTCTTGTCTCTAATGAGATTAATATCAAAAAACACCCATGTTATCCTGAGGAAGAAAGTTACCTGTGTACAAATAGGATAGGTTTTCCTCAAAAAAAAAAAAAAAAAAAAAAAAAAAAAGAGTGGGTTGGGACTGAGGTGCTGCTATCTTCTTAGGGCTTCTTCTGCTAGAACAGCTCATAGTGATGGAGAGCTACTTACCCTGAGGAAGGAGATTCCATCACACCCATTCTGTTTCTTAATTTACAGAGAAATTCCATCCAGCCTTGATAGAGTCCAGCCAAGGAAAAAGAGAGAGAGGTAGAGATTCAATAGATGCCAGACATGGTTCTGGCTGCTCTCCAGGAGGGCAGAATAACCTTGCATGTTAACTGCTTGTGGGTCACAAATAAACACTAATATGCAGCCCTGGATTGTCCAGCAAGGGTGCACCCTTGGCCAAACTTACACTGAGAAAGAGAGCTCATCCTTATGCAATGGCAGATGGTGGCACATTTGTGTATCACCTGCAGGAAGAATTCAGAACAATGGTTGAAGAGTAGAATAAGAAACATTCAGCCCATCATTATAGAGAAATCTTTTTCTGACGTTGCTGCTGTCCAGCAACAAAATATATACTTCAAAAACTTTTGAGTACCTTATCACAAGAATTATTTCAGCAAAGCCTAGAATACTTGAATAGTTTTGTCTGAATTGCAGAATTTATTTTAGCAAGGACGTATCCAATGCCTAAAAACTGCTAACCCCTGTTCTAAGTGCTAGGATCACAGCCACCAACAAAGCAAAATACTGTCATCAAGAATATCGTATTTCAGTGTGGTAAAGAAAAATCAGTGAACACAGAAATATGAAACATTATTTACCTTAGGTATCAGTGCTATAAGGAAAGCACCTGGTAAAGGAGTTGAGCAGATTGGTACTACCACTTTAGAACATATGATCAGGGGAAGGTCTCTAAAAATTTGAGCAGTAGGCAGGGGTGCCTCTTGAATCCTTGCAAATCATCATATGAATTTTATTCAAAGAGAAATTGAAAGCATACGGTAGAGGTAGGCCCCAAGGTTTTATCTCCTCTTTGAACTCTGTACAATTCTCTACTGTTTTCAGTCCTCAAACTTAGCATTACTAAAAAGTCAAAAATAAATATTCAATTTATGGGTATTTAAAATGAGAAAATTAGAAAAAATAAATGTAGAACAAGTCTGTGAATATAATTCATATGTTATGGTGTAAATGGCTTCATTATATAATTTTATCTTTCAAAGCTTGTGCTGGAATTCAAAATATAAAAAAATTAAAAAGTAGAAAGATTAGTCTACTAAACTCATATATACACTATTAAGCTTAGAAAATTAACTGTGTCAATCTTATCAAATCTTTAATCCTACTCAATTAATGGTGAAAAAATCTGCAAAAAACCTATCATTTCACCTTTGATAATTTCAGGATGCAAGAACTTCTGAAACATAACCATACTATCATTATCAATTCCACAAACATTAACAACTTTCCTTACTGTTATCAAATTATCAGTGTCCAAATGTCTCATAAACACTTTGCACTATGTAATTATACTAAAATAATTAGTATACAACAGATTTTACTCATTGCAGTTTCTGGTCACTAAGTGTCTTTTAATCTACCTGTGAATTTTCCCACTTTTTAAAATATTAATGTACTTGTTAATAAAAATTTGCTATTTTTTCCTGTTATTCCCCTGCAGTCTAGATTTTGATTTTGATTCCCATACTGCTTAACATATTATACCTTGTTTTGTTGTTTTAATTGGTTAAACATCACAGTAGAACACATTCTGACACATCATATACAAATGCAGCATAACTTCTCATTTTTCTGGTTGTACAGGATGTAGGATTGCACTGGTTGCATAGTCTATATGCACATACGGTATTAATATCTGATTCATTCTACTATTCTTCCTACCACCATACCCCTCACCCCTCCATTCACACCTCTCTGCCTGTTGCAAAGCACTTCTATTCTTTCCTAGTTCTCTTACCATTGTGAATTATCAAACTCATATTAGAGAAAACATTTGGCCTTTGTTTTTTGGGTATTGACTTATAAGGTTTAGCATGATATTTTCCAGTTCCATCCATTTACTGGCAAATGCCATAATTTCATTCTTCTTTAAGGCTGAGTAATATCCCATTATGTACCTATACTACATTTTCTTTACCCCTTCATTGGTTGGAGAGCATCTAGATTGGTTCCATAGTTTAGCTATTGTGAGTTGAGCTGCTATAAACATTGATATGGCTGTGTCACTGTAGAATGCTGATTTTAAATCCCACAGTACTTAACCTGTTACTCTGTTTCCTGCATTTTGTAGAACTGGGAGTTACTTCAGGAGTTTCAAAAGTTTTAGATCAGTATGTTCCTCTGTTTTAGTGGCATTCATTCATGGTTAAGACTCTCCCCACAGCTCATATTTATGCTCGCCTGAACTTTTTCCCACTTCCCCCACCTTAAGAATTGCACAGGACACAATGCCAAGCCCAAGAATAAACTGGTGAAATTCACAGATTAGCTGAGGTTTGTTCCTTATTCAGTTGGGTCAGGAGAAAACCCAGTAACAAGTTCATTCCTACATCAAGATATTCTTCATTGTGCCAAACACCATTCATTTGGAAATATTAATAAAAGTGGGTGGAATGGAGACATAGCGCAAATAGATTGTAGATAATCTCTATTATTGAAAAATCTTAGATGTCTGTTGTTGAACCTTTGGCATTCTGTTTTGTCCTTCTTGACTCTTATTTTTCATTCACCTCACTTTTTAAATTTTTATTTATTTTATTCATTTTAGTTGTTGATGGACCTTTGTTTTTTTATTTATATGTGGTGCTGAGAATTGAATCCAGTGTCTCACAAATTCGAGACAAGTGCTCGATCACTAAGCCACAACCTCAGCCCCAGTTACCTAACCTTTAAACATCATTTTTTCCCTGAAATCTCACCTTCAGCTCAGAGTTTCCATCCTTCAGATTGTCTTAGGGCTCTATTCTTCTTCCTAAAGGTAACATTTTACATTCATTCTTTGCTTTGCATTGAGAAAACACAGAGGATAGGTAGATGAATATCTGAATGGAAAATTAACCTCTCGTTTTAAACTTTTTCCCCTAGTGTTAGTTAACAGCTACCAGACTAATAACAACATACATCAGCCCTCAGTTTCAGATACATAAAAACCAAAGGTTGTGTTCCCCTACCTTTTGAAGAAAATGATAGGCATGTAACCAGCTGAGTTCAGCCTTTTCTGTCTCTTCTCATGGTTTGTTCATGTTTAAATTCGTAAAAGAATTATAACAAAATATCCCTTCTCTCTCTGACCTTCTGGTCTATAATAATAAACATTTCAAATAGCTAGCCTGTGTTCTGTGATATCTGTGATATCAGCTATTCCTAATGTGGGTTGTTTAAAGAAGTGGTTAGCTTTCATGTGTAGCTAATTATGCCTCTTATTTTAAACCCAATTTTAATTTTAGTTTCTTTATCTCTTTTCACATTCCCCCTCTGCTCAGGAGTCTTTGCTGTTTAACAATACATTTGGAATGAAGGTGAAAAAAAGAAGGGTTTTTTTCTGTATATTAGGATTATTTTGACTTATCCAATAAAATGTGTACAGAAAGCACAAGCTTTTCTGTGCTCCTTCATTTATTTATTACACAACCTTGTCCAGCACTGCATAACAATTGGGAATATTGTGGGAGAAGAATATGTTGTCTTTAATAACACTGACATGTAGAAGTTAAGAATTGTCTGGGTAACTCACTCTGTCAAACTTTTATTCCCTTCACTTTGGCGATGAACACAATTTGTTCCAAATGTCATTGGTAGAAGCACTAAACTGTTTCAAAGGAACACATAGTTCCCCAATTCTTCATTTGAGCCCCATTTCTTCTCAGCTTCTCTTACAGGTTTTATTCTGGCTGATGACATGTGGTACTGAGAGCTGCAAGGCATTAAAGAAAGTGAAAAGTCAAAAATACATAAAGCTGCCACAAGAAAGTAAGAGGTGAAAAGCTAGATTTAGACACCTCGTTGACCTTGATTTACTTAGAGTTCTTCCTGAAATATGTTTGAAACTTTAATAGGATTCTACCCCTGTCAGAATTTCATTTTGTACAATTTACATAAAGTGAGGAATGGTTACTTTACAATCTTGATTTAGGCTGATAAATGTAGACTTCATGGTAGGAAAATATAAGTGGGACTCCATGAGCAACAGAGAGCTATCAGAGGTCTCTGTCTACTCTATCAGATGCCCCAAAATGTCCTCTTCTTCCATCTTTCCTACTTGCCACACCCCTGTTTCTTACCACAAAGAAT
The DNA here is from genome assembly GCF_048772815.1 of Callospermophilus lateralis. Classification (NCBI taxonomy): domain Eukaryota; kingdom Metazoa; phylum Chordata; class Mammalia; order Rodentia; family Sciuridae; genus Callospermophilus; species Callospermophilus lateralis. Next base: position 27,794,919 of record NC_135314.1, read on the forward strand.
GATCTGCAGAGGTGCAGAGTGTGCCTATTCTTCTTATATCTTTCCCATACCTTTCAGACACATCAAAAAAGTTGCATTACTCACTTTGAAGCTCAAAAGTTGGCCCCAAACACATTCCCATATTTAGATGTTAATTTTCTTTCATTAATGAAGAGGCAATAGTAAAAAAAGTGACATAATGAATTAAAAGATTTTTTCCTAATGTGTCAGTGGACTTTGAACTTGGTTCTTGCTCCACTTTAAAATTACCAGCATTTTCTCTTATACATTCTCTTTCTTTACTCTCTCTTCTAACGTTTTGTAACAAAATGAACCTCCAGGGAATCATAAAACCATTGAAAATTATAACTAAAAGAGACCTAGTATATCATGTTTTCCAATCCTTTCATTTTAAAGATGGACTGAGATTCAATTTTCTATATCTTAACAAGTATTCTGAACTAATAAAAAACAATCAGTATTCATAAGAAACACATATGTTGCTAGAAGGAGAGCTTCCCAGGCAGAATTATATTCTGAGATGATCTACAAGTCCCTGCAGGTAATTAGGCAGCTGGGTGATTGCTTAATCCCCAAGTTAAGTTCAGGTTTTCTCTCCTTACTTTACAAGAGAGTGGTGTTCTAAAGAGAGAGAGTTTGTCTTTACACAGAAAAACAAGAATGAGAAATAGAGTGTCACTATTCAGTAAGATTATGTGTGTAACTTTTAAGTAAGCAGTATTACAGAATAGGTTTACGTATATGAAATGTGTGTGTGTGTGTGTATCACGTGATTTTCTTAAAGTTACCCATTGTAAAATTTTCACACAATATTATTAGCAAGTAAAGTTTTTACTTATGAAAATAAGGGTGTGTGATTATGAAGGTTTGCGTATGTGTGTTTATCTGTGTATGTACATATAGGTAATTGTTTATAAAGAATGCATGTACCCGTTGGATGAATTTCATCTCATTCTTAAAATATGACTGCCTCTTTCAGGGTAGAGGTGGGAGAAGGGAATGATAACTGCAACCATGGGGAAAGAAAAAGCATTGAAAAGACAAATACTTACTGTGGGCCAGACACTGAACCAGTGGCTTTACATATACATAAAATAGTCTTCAAAATAGCACTAATAGGTTGATATTTACTCATGTAACAGACAAAAATATCTGGAATCTCAATGTTAAGTGACTTGCCCTGGGTCACATACATGACAAGTGATGTACTATGTATTTCCACTCACATTCATTTTGTGGCCAAGAAAAATAGCAGAAGTAAAATGGAATTTACCATATCTGAGTATTTATGTTAGTCAATTTTATACTCACAGAACCCAGTTTGTTAATACTATTAATAATGTTCTCTATGTTTGCCAGTTGAGGAAACTAGAAACACTGGGTGTCTAAGTAACTTCTTAAAGTGCACAGGGCTAGTGTGACACATCCAGGAAACAAACTCAGGCAGTGTGGCTCAGCCTAGGCCTGAAACCATTTACCTTTACTGCTCCCCAAAGTGGGTTTCCTTATCCCCTCGTTCTGGTCAGCCTTCTGTAAAATACATTTGAGAAACTGAAGCATGAATAATCAGATATCTTGATAAAATGCAGTATCAAGAGCTGACTCAGGCTAGTGCCCAAGGGATTTTATTCATTCTGCCTACATTTTGTTCTCTTGCCACAGCACATACCCTAGATTGTTGCTTGAAATAGAAGTATTATATGAGAGAAAGGATATAACCCCATTCACATTTTGTATCTCATTTTAGATTAAAATAATCTTTAAAAATACATTTTGGACAAAAATTAATGGCTGTCATTCTATGAAGTCCTAATGTTGATCTTTATTATTGCAGAAGGAGTTTCCCATTTTATGCTGAATTTCTTTATCACTCATGGAAAATTCTGTTTTGTTTATAAAGATACATTGTCATAGGCTTAGAGTATACTTAAATTACTTACTGTTAAACAAAATATATAGCACTATGTCAGTTAGACATTACCAGGTAGGCTTCTGTAATAGAGAACAAAAATAACAGTGACTCATAAGAAATTCTCAAGGATGGGAGTCCCTAGAAGGGATACATTGTCAACACAGTATCCAGGACCTAGACACTTTCTGTATTTTTCTCTAAGATTTTGGCTTGAGGTTAGTTTGTGATTTTCACATTCCATAAGAAAGATTTAGGTAGGAAAGGTAAGAAGGTGATTCCCCCAAGCTGGGTCAGGTCTCTTGAAAAACTTTTCTAGAAGTTATACACAACATTTTTTACTTATATATTATTGGCTAGAAGTTAATCATATTGCTGTACCTAGATTCAAGGTGACTTGAACCATATAGTCTTTATTTGAGATCATATGGTAGTTTGACATCTTCAAATTTCCTATCTGTTAAAATAAGAAAATATATGACTATGGCAGTACATAGCTTATTTAAATGTTAGTTTTTTAAGGAAATAAACAAACTGTATTTAAATTATCATGTTTTCTTTGAATTCCAAAAATCAAATATCTCTTTTAAACAAAATATATAAAGAACAAATTTCAACTCCTTGATGTATTTTGTTGGACAAGTACTTACTGAATTTTTAATTACATGCTCAAGTCAGCCCTTGGCCATGGAGAAAAAAGATTAATAACATCTTCTCCTTCACAAACCCATAGTCTGATGAAGGAGAAATGGATATGTTCACCATATTGTCCACTATGGAACATATTTAAGAGGGGAGCTATAAGATAGAAACAGAAATAGAAAAGTAAAAGGAAGCAAGTTGCAAAGCATATATATTTTCATTTAAGACTTTCTTTTTTACTTTGAAGTTTCTGGCTTAGGGTTTAAGTACCTTTGATCTGGATCAGACTCTCTTTTCCCAGGGTTCTGATACACATGACAAGATCAATGAAACTTGAATAAAGGGGGAGAATCAAGAAATTTATATATCCCCCAAATAAGTAGGTCAGAGCAGTGCATTAGAGCAGATTCAGGGCATGCAAACATCAATTAAAATAGAGACCAGTGATCCCTTTATAATCATAGTATAACTAAATCCTTAGCCCCTCCATGTTAGGTGATGACAGAGAACTGGAAGTGGCTTCTTCCCTTTCTCTTTTACTCTTTTGATCTGAGCATCCATTAATTAGCTAGATGATTGGTCACCAAGGCATCAGAGAGACTGATGTTTGAAGACAATAAAAAGTATGAATTATTGTGGCTATGAATGAGGGTGTGTACAGTTACTGAATTTTATAACTGGAAAGAATCCTAAAACTAATCTAGTACAACTACTCATTTTGGCTTGGAGGAAACCCAACTCTGATCAACAATGTTACCTCTTTATGAGACCAGGCCTCTTCCATGATGGTACCTCAGAGCTTTGAATTCTCTTCATCTTTGGTTTTACCTAAAAACTTCACATAAATCAAATGTTCCCAAGATATCTATGTATTATAGCACTCTATATTTTGAAAAGAACAAAGCTAACAGAAACAGTACTAAATTTTAAGAAGGTTTTTCCAATTGTAGCTTCAGGATTCAAGACGTAATCTTTGAGATTTGGGCTGTTCTACCTCTTTGATAAGGAGAGTTCCCAGGATAACAACAAAAAACACTACATCCTGTTTTGCTTTGTTATTTTTAATTGCTTCTTTTTAGTTATACATGACAGTAGACTCCATTTTGATAAAATTTTATAAGCATGAATACATCTTTTCTAATTATAACCCCATTCTTATGGATATACACATAGTGGGATTCACTTAGGTATATTTATATATGTACATAGAAAAATTGTTAGATTTAGTTAATTGTCTTTCCTATCCCTCTCCTCCTCCCTTCCTTTTATTCCCTTTTGTGCAATCTATTGAACTTCTGTTCTTCTCCTACCCCCTTATTGTGTTTTAGGTTCCCCATATCAGTGAAAACATTTAATCTTTGGTTTTGGGGATTGGCTTATTTTACTTATCAGATATTCTCCAGATTCATCTATTTACTGGCAAATGTCATAAAGTCATTCTTCTTTGTGTTTCTTTTATTTCTTTTTTTTTAAAGGTCATCTCTAGAGCCAGTCTTTGTCCAGAAACTTGCTATGAAGAAACAGTTGATCAATAATTGCTTTGTCTATAGCATTGTTCCATTGCAGGTCCTATTCAGTAGCCCAGACCAGCCACGTCCTGTTACCAACAATAGACAAGACCTAAGGAGGTCATCAGTGTTGGGGGAGATAAAGCAGAAGTTAGGGAAGCATGGCTTTATAAACAGATATGTCTAGATCCAAATCTGAAAGCTTTTACTCTCTAATTCTGTATCTTATTGTAGTAGGTTTCTCAAACTCTGCAAGCCTCAACTTACTCTAAAGAAATTAGCAACTCTGAACTCCAAGCTACATGGACAACATTTGGCATTGGAGATTATGTGTAAAAATAATTTTCCTTTCTGCATCCAGTATGTTTATGGGTTCCTCCTCACCCCAACATTTGGTATGTGCTCAGGGAATGCATGATCATATTCTTCCCCTCATCCACATATCAGAGAAAACATTCAACCTTTGGTTTTTGGAGATTGAATTTTTTCTTGTATAACTATATAAGAATGGATCCTACTATTATGTATGATTAAAAAGAACCAATGAAATAAAAATAAAGAAATTAGCAACTCTAAGACTTGCATTACTTTGAACATTAAATACTATGATACATTTCTTGATCTACACTGAACACAATACATAATGAATTCTGGATAAATAGTAGCTTAATATATGTATTTTCTTTTTCTCCTTGCTTTATTTGTCTGCATTTCTCTTTTGACATTGATCTTCTTTCTTAGTATATAATAATTTACATACATTCAGTTATGGCAAATATGATGCACTTCATTTTTAATTTTTTTTCTTATAGACTAAAAAAAATTATCAACAATTTTAGAGCACTTGGCAGTTAAATTCACTCTTCCTTTGACCATCTCTGCATCTGTATGTGGTTGAAATTAGACGTTTTTTTACTGGAACAAATTCAGTAAGAAGAAAACTCAATGTGATTTTTCTTTTTAAAGAATTCTTTTTAATTCTGAAGATGAATCTGAATTGAAGACATTGACTGAATTTGTCATAATGAAGATAAAGCTCCAAGGACAGCATTTTGCATTGGAGATTATATGTGCAAATTAATTTTTGTTTCTGCCTCCAGCATATTTATGGGTCCCTTCTCACCCCAATAGTTGGTATGTGCTTAGAGAAGGTAAAATCATTTCAGTTTTGGCCCAAGTACAACATAGAGTAATTAGAGAAGTAAATCTATTCTCTACAACTCATTGAGTATATTCACAAGCCAAGTGAACATTTTCTTGTAATTACTCTAGGTTTTGGGTGTTATTTACACCATTGTTCATTTTTTATCTCCAAGTGTTGACCCATATGCCCATCTCTTTAACATTTTCTCTCTTGGTTCATCTTTCCAATAAAATATAGCTGACCAAAAAGGAAAATCATAGAAGTATCTATAAAAATTAAATTTATGTAAAAAGTAGAATTTCAAGCTTGAAAATAAAATCAGTTAAGTACTTCTCTTGTTTATAAGAGTTCTAAATTCGTAGGGCAGGAATAATAAGCAAAAAATCCCTCTGATACCAACCTTCCAAAAACAAACAAACAAAAAATGGGTTTAGACAATAATTTACATTTTTGGTTCATTGCACTCAGATTCTACTGTCTGTCCATATAGTATATTCATTTGTTGGAGCAATTCATCCACCTGTGTTCCTCTTACTCTACTTAATGTAGGTATAATTAAAACTAGTGAACTGCAAGAAATGATTATGTAATGGTGAATTCCTTTTGCCCTGTGACTCTGATATTAGCCTAATAAGAGCTAAACTAGAGAACATCAAATGAAGACCGGATATCAAATCTCCATTACTTCCATTTTGGTTTTACTTACATGTAATTACCCTTTTGAAAATATTTTCTTTATCCCAAACCTATTCTAGAGCTAGCATTAGGAGTGGAATTCTTTGGTCCCTTTGTCTGTTGACTAACACCCCCTCCATAGACCCTAAATTTGTCTAGTCTCTAAATAACTCTGGGAAATAATAATATACTAACTATACCATAATTTTACCGTGTGTGTGTGGGGGGGGAGATAGCTAAAGGAAAACATTAAATGATTATTTTATTACTACAATGGGTTTTTGATGACTAACAAAATAGTTTAAAGTTACTTATAGTATAAAGTCCAGATTTTAGGCCACTGTTTCCATTTTATCTTTTTTTTCCCTTAATTTTCTTTCCCTCTATTATTTGAAAACTACTCAAATTTTCTGTCTTCTTTGTTTTTGTTTTGAGACTACCTACCAAAGATATAAACCTATTATTTCAGAGAGGGAGAAATTTGATTCTAGAGAAATTCAGTGACTGATATAAGGTCACATAGAGTTCATATTAGCCATCTACTATCTCCATGGATACATTTCAAGATTTTCTGATGTAACATTACTTCTTCTTTATGGAAATTTAACACTATGATTTTCCAATCATGATCATAGTACCCCACCCTGAGCGGCTTTCATATTCTTTCATCATCTCATACTTTGTGTTAATTAATCAGTTTTCTGTTATTATAACAAATGCCTTATAAAGAAAAAAAACATTGATAAGGCATTTGTTATAATAAAAAAATATTATAACAGTTTTAGAGATTCCAATCCATAATCAATTGACCCTATTACTTTTGGGCTATGACAAAGCAGTACATTATGGCAGGGACACATGGCTGAGCTAAACTACTTACCTCATGACTAGGAAATGAAAGAGAAAGGACATGGGAAGACACCAAAGAACCAAACTATGGCATCTTTAATTCTACCTTGATGTCTTCAGAGTTAACTATTTTTTTAAATCAATTTTCTGTTGATGGGAAAAATTTTTCCAATGGACTAATCATCGAATAGAAGGATGGTTAATGTTAGTAAGAAATGCTGGCAGTGCTAAATAGAAAATACAATAGTTTTCAGTTAAAAAATGAAAATATAAGCTGGATGATTACAATTATAGCATTTACTAGGGGAAAATAGGTTAATTGCACAAAAAAAATATAATTTGGGAAAGCAAAAAGTTGTTTACCAACATAAAGAAGTAATCTAGAAACATTGACTTCTAGCCAAAGTAGACATAAAATTGTTAGTGAATCTACTGTGTGTGGGGTGTGTGTGTGTGTGTGTGCACTTGCACATGTGTGTCTATGTGCATAACATCATATGCCAGAGAAAAATATCAGAAAAATCTGAAGAAAATGAAAAATAATGTCCAGGTTTAAAGATGTACTAATAGCTTTTAATTTTCAAAAGAAAAAAACGCAGAGAAATTTCAAAAAACCAACATAAGTAATGATTATGAAAACTTTGGATTGTGTATAAACCTTGTATATATTCAGTTTGACTTGGCAGCAGGAGAGAATAAGTATCTATAAACATTAGAAAATAGAAAGTGAAAAATATTCTGTGTTTAGATGTATACACTTAGGAATAGAGATAGGACTACTGTTCAAAGGGAACACAGATTAAATGTCATGAAAACTACTACCCCAATGCTATAAAATTGCTACTGCATAAATGACAACTTTCCAAGGTAGGTGTTTGATGTATGCCCTATGGGTCACTCGAAACTAGATATATTGACAAATTAGAAAGTCTGCAATAGATAATAAATGCTTTAAAGTGAAAGTGACAATTTTTAAGAACCCAGATACTTGACATAACTGTTTGGACTAACCTCCTAATACCTATAATTTAAAGATTACAGGACACTTTTCAATGGAATTAAGTGGTTTCAATCACTTGTCTTTATTACAAATGAGTGTATATCTCTCTCACTCTATGCTATTTGGTTTATGATCCGTTAAAATTATGTGTGTGTGTTTAAATTGTAGCTTGTCACCCAATTGTTTTCGTTGTTTGTAAGATGTTATTTGCCTCAGTTTTCAAATGGCAGCACTTTGAAATGTTCCTGGATTTCCAGCAGAGGGTTTCCTTGAGAACCAATGAGCTTCTTGTTTCTAGGGGGGGAAAAAAAGGAAAATCGTTTAAATCAATAACCTGATTGTTATTACATGAGTTCACTGAAGTTTTGGTTCTATGTAAATCAAGTCATAATGAGGAAAGCAAAAGAATTCAAAGGAAAATGAGGCTGGAAAAATAAAAATATTTATCTTATAACAGATACTGGGGTGTAAAAATGAATTGTTTTTACTTCTTTCTCTGCCAAATAATCCTTTTAAAGACAACAAGATTATCTTCTGCATTTTTTAATGCCAAGTACTGGTGCATAGAATGCATTCAGTAAGTGGGAGAAAAAAAAAAGAGGAAAGAGCGAAACCAGAGAATGATATTTTGGAGAGAATCAAAAATACTTGAAATGGTCATTAAAAAAATGCTTTTAATTTTTCCTTCCTTCAGGCAGGTGAAGATGAGGGTCTTCATGGTTTTGTTGTTCATAAATGCTTCTTCTAAATAGTTTATAAAACATGTTTTTAAACAAGCAAAATATCAATGACATAAATATATATCTGACACCTTAAAGAATGAACTTTTTATAAGTGGGTTACCTCAGGCTTAGAACAAGAAGAAAGCATTGTTTCAAGAAAAGATCTCTTTTCTGTATAAGTAGTTCATCTTTTCTCTTTTCTCTTTTAAACTAAGATTTTTTTTTTTTTTTTAAATTTCAGAATCCCACTTTTCTGAGTCATTTGCAATGTTTCTTAAACCAACGTGGGAAAATTATGCTGTTGTATTAGAAACACACTCAAAAAGAGGGTGCTTAATTTCTCTTATCTCCTCAAGACAGACTGTAATTAGAATTAGCCAGGGTTTTACTTAATTTTGCAGGAGTTCTTATGTATAGCCTTCACATCCTTAGTATAATTAACATTGTATCACTCCCATTAGTGTTTTTAAGCACTTAAATTGTGCCATAATGGTCACATCTAAACTTGCCATTAAAGGGCAATTGCTATTTATTATGCTCATAAAGTAGACACTTAACCACAGGAAAAAAAAAAAAATATATATATATATATATATATATATATATATATATATATATATATATATATATATATAGTAGAGTTCCATTTAGAAAGCAGGAACAGACAGTGCCATTACTTATGGCACCCTTGGGCTGAAAAGGCTATCTCAAATTCATCCTATTCTTATTCGATTCTGTAGGCAGTGGGGAAACTAAAAAACAGATGACAAATCATTCAAATCATTGCTTTAAAAAAGTCTTGATTAGCTCAGTTTCTTTATAGAATCATAAAATGTCGGTGTTAGGACACGTTCACAAGATCACTGAGTCCAGCTCTTTTATTTTATGGAAAGAAAACAAACCGGAGGAATTGAGGTGTCAACTCAAGGTTACAGAAGGCAGGTTAGAAGTCAGATCATAAGACTTGCCCTTCTCATGCACATTTCACAAGACCACACTGAATAAATTTGCCACTGCATTTTTTTTCTTTTGTTCCTAGCACATGATTGACATTCCTTTGATTAAGTTTAGCTTCATTGACTAGCAAGGTGTATTGTGTTTCATTTACAAGGTATTTTACCTGATTTCAGATTCAACCTTATCATACAGATATTGGACAGGGTTTGTTTTATCAGGTTTACAAATTGTACATGGTCATGTTGCTGTTTTGTTTTTTTAAAAATAGATTCCTTTCATTGGGAACCACAGAATTTCTTCAGTATTATTATCCTTGTTATTAAAAATTAAGAGCTCTATGAAATTTTAGTCTTTCTACCTACCATGTTATATATTCATGTAGTTATTTTATTTCTGTATAGGTTAATTTTCTTTCTCAGCCCTGCGTGGTGGAAGATTTATTCAGTTGAATTGCTGAAACTCAACACAAACCATTTATAGGAGTAAACAATTATCACTGAAATGAGAACAATTTAGTGGTCTTGCATGATTAATGTCCTACATAAATTCTTTATGACATTGAATTGAAAGATGATGTTATGAATGTATAATGGGAAGTTAACAGAATGTGTCACCTTTTGATTAGATTCTGAGGAGACAGGCCTTGCAATCATCAGTGATTTTGCAATGGACAGGGGCTTATAAAACTACCATATTTGCTCCTTGTAAATTAAAAATTTTGAAGTCATCGTGATGCATGCCCTTAGGCCAACTGGAGAAAAAAAATGCCTAAAAGAAATTGCTTTATACAATTTTTTTCTGATAACTTTTAGCTGTGTGTGTGTTTGTGGAGTTCTATTTTTCACTTTCATATCATCATTACTTTGAGAATTTTAAAAGCAAATGATATTAATTCTTTTCTCTTTGTATTTGGGGTAAAAAAAACTTGGAACATAATGCTATATTGAATCTAATTCTGAAAGAAGTCAAAGGAATATACAGCGGCTACATAAGACTTAAATAATTATAAATAGGTGTGTTTTTGAATGCAGCCAGAGAAAGAGTTTTACAATCTGTCATGAAAACAAAATGAAAAATCAAAATAGACAAACATCTCCCAGATCATCTTACTTGAATTTTATCCATAGATGAGGCAACTGAAATTCTAAAAATACAAGAAGTATTTTAGATTATATAGTCCATTAAGTGGCAATATTAGGAGTCATAGTATCAGAGTGCATTTAATTCCATTTTATCTTGTGAGTCCTAATTTATTCTTTTCTAACTGCTGCTCTTTGCTGACCCAAACCAAACCTTCTTCATATGATTTTGATTGATTTGCTCATTAAATCAACATGTGCTTTGTGAGTGCCTACTATATACCAGGCAATACTATTCTAGGCAAATTTATTTTCTAGGAGAAAAGAAATGAACAAATAAGATGAAACTGTTCACTATCCTGACATTAGTATTTTGGAAATTGGGGTTTATTTATTAAAATATAGAATAGATAAAACCTATATCATTTTATATAAAGATAAATAGTATACAGAAAAATATAGCAGAAAAGAAAGATTGTATTATTAAAAAAGTTGATAAAGAAAAGATCACAAAAGTCTTTACCAAAGACACAGTAAGGGTGCTGGAAGCTACCTTTTGGAGAGTATTTCAGACAGGAATGGCTACTGTTCCAGTCCTAAGGCAAGAATTCCTGCTGGATTTTGGGAATATTCTGTCTAACCAGAAGTAAGTAGAAGGAGAGGTGTTAAAAATGTAATGGGATTGAGGAGTAGAGGATGCTATAGCTTCATAGCCCACCACAGACACATAAGTTTCCACTTTAAATAAGGTGAGAATTGTTATTCATTAACCCATGCAGCAAGAATTTAGTGACTGTCTACTAGGATCTAGATACTTTTCATACCATTGAAAAAAATGCTAATAAATACAATGTTTCTAATTTTTTTCTGAAATAAATGGGAGAGTCTGAGCAAAGGAATGATAAAACATGGCTTATTTTTAATGGAAGCCCTTGGAAGTGATGTTCAGCGAGAGATGTATAAGAGGAAATATGGCACTTGGAGATCACTGCCAGGAGCAATTAAAATATCCCAGGAAAAGATGAGCGTGGTTAGGATTAGGAAGTTAGAATTGAATGTGGTAGAGTGTTCTGACACTGACACTTTGAATATAGAAATAATGGAGTTGCCTGATGATTAAGTGTGATACCTGAGACAAATATATCATGATTTCAAGTGTTTTTTCTGAACAACTGTAAGGATTTGTTGATGACTGTTGAGTAGGCTACAACAGATCAGAGGATCAGATCAGTAAGGGAAGATAAATAATTCAAATTTGAACATGTTCACTTTCAAATGCCTATTGTATATCCAATGGAAACAACAAGCAGATAATTAGATTTAAAAATTCTGGAATCCAGAAAAAGGTTCAATTCAAATGTAGATTTGTTATTAGCATATAGATAGCACATAAATATATGAAACCCAGATGTGATCACCAAGGGAAGGAGAAGAGAAAAATTAAGACATACACAACTTGAGGCCTGGGGCACTCCAACTTTTACAAATTAGAAAAAAAAAATGAGAAGAAACAGCTGGAGAGATTAAAATACAACAGAGTTTGGTCACCAGACAAATGTAGTATCCTGGAAGTTAAGTGAAAAAAAAATATATATTTCATATTCCCATTAAGCCAGCAAAGATGAGAACTGAGAATTAATGATTGGATCTACAACATGAAGGTCCTTGGTGACAAGAGTAGCTTTTGGCACCAACACTGACTTAAATAAGTTCAAGGGAGGATAGGATAAAAAGGAATTATTGACAGCACTTTGAAACAAAGCATATCATTGCTATAGATACACACCCAGTCTGGATTGGGAGTAAGTGGTACCCCTGCCTATAGATTAGTTAAGTAAGAGGCAGTTATGGTGTGCATCAAATTTTTCCCTTTCCTAAAATTCTCTTTCTAAAAACAAAAACAATCCATGACTTGCTGAGCTACAGATCTAAGCTGCCCTGAGAAACGTCTGCAGAGCAATATGTAGATAAATGAAGATGAAATTCTTATTCTCAATTGTTCCACAATTAAGATTAAAATGAGTATCCAGTGAGAAGGTGTTCATTACTTTTATTTATAACTAGAATTACTTTATTATCTATAACTAAAAGTAGTCAAGCCTTCATTTGTATTATGAATGGAAAGGGAAAAATTGAACTTGATCACTCCAGGTATCAATAGAAAGTTTAAAATGTATTTTCTTTCATTTAACTCAGTCAATCCAAAACTTCATATTTTGTTCTGCCCTGTGAACCTTTAGCACAAGAGAAATTTTGTTAATTTCCTGATGGGAGGGCACATGGAGATGTCTTGTCTTTATAACTTTGAGATAATTGCTATCATCCACTGATGATACCCCTCGTCTGTGATCCCTGTTTTGGCCTTTAAGTATAAAATCTTCTCACTCTACCCTCTTCTATTGTCATTCTAGGACCTTTTGGTCTGTGTCCTTTCGGCATTTCTGTACTCTTTACCTAACAGACATTCTATCATCTAGATTTCCCCTATGCTACAGTCAGACCATAGCTACTCTGGAAATACACTTCCAGGGCCTTCTTTCTACTTCCAAATGCTGCACCTGAGTATCTACCGTAAGGATCACCATGGCCACTACTTCTCCTGAGCAATGCAGGGCTATCAGGCAGCCCACAGTGCTAGAGGACAGCATCCATGGCCATCCGACAATGATAAAAGGAATTTCTCTCTGGAGTTCCCAACTCAACACAGGGTGGAAGCCAGATATGATTTTGATTCTTATGATTTGTCTCACTTTAAATTTCACCCTGATTTCCTTATCTTGGGTCGAAGTCCTGGAGTTAAGGGACACTGGCACTGTGACCAGGCAGCAACAGTTCCTCTGAATCATCTTTGTTTCTCCTGCTTGGAATAGAATTTTTTTTTCTTCTTCCTCTGTGATGATATTTTCCTTATGTCATGCACTAACTTCTCCCCCACTTCTCCATCATAATTTACTATATGGCAACACACATAGAAATTGAAAATCCAAATTCTGTTTTTATCTCAATAACTGGCTTCTCACACATGAAAATAATCTTCAATCCACCAACACACAGAGCACCATATTTATAAATGAAGTTAACCTTGATTTATTTTTTCTGTGTTCTATCTACCCAGTGGAATATAAGCACAAGCTTCAGAAAGGGGAAAGCCTGGGAAAATGTTGATTATGGGAATGAATAAGGATAGGGACAGCATTGGCTTATGCCTTACCTTCCCCTTTAAGAATGCTGCTCACCTCCCTAACAGAACAGTCTCCAGTTCCCCTGCTTATATCCCTATATATTTGGTCTAACAAGAGCTTATAACTTCAGTAACACTAAGATATAAATAATTACTGAAGTACAAAATTTTGTATCCCAGTAGAATTTGGGATGTTGCAGCCAATAAATTTGTAATAATTAGGAATTCTAGAGAATATGATCTAAGACATTATTTTTGCAGTTCCCTGGAGAAAAAGAATTAGGGATGTATCCAAATGTTCTTGAACTAGAAACTGTTACTCTTACACATTCATTCATTGAAGCAAATGCATTATGGTGTGAATATTTCAGAGTGAGTTCGTGGTAACAGCATTGTCACCCCCTTTAACTGGGAATCCATTAATTAGAGACTTTGATCTGGTTTTAACTGGTTTTCCTTTAGGTTCAGAGATAGCTTTTAGTTCTGTTACCTTCTAATCTCATTAAAAGCCAAATTCTTTAGAAGACATCAATATTAAATTAGTAGATTTTCTCAAAAATATTTTCAATTAACTAACTTATAATATTTTATTTTTAAATAAGACATAAAACATACATCTTGAAGAAGATGAAGCAGTCACCTTCATTAGATTAGCTTCTAATATTCTCCCTCTACTTTGAATTTTGTTGTGTTATCTGTTCTGTTTTGTGGGTGGTATTCTAAGCATGTGCTTATTCCTCTGCTAAGGAGTGCAGTGGTGGTTCCACATGAGCATTAGTATTATTAGTGCTATTTATTGAAAAAAACCCAGATAATACTATTTTCTTAACTTTTGAATGTGCCTGAGGATTATTTTAATAATTAACATTAAAACTACCATTGCACTGGGACTATGTAGAACATTTCATCCTCCTTACAATATTTAATTCTCTCAACTCCCAAGACAGGTTTTTCATAATATTTATTTTACAAAGACAGGAAATAAAGATCAAAGATGTACTTTGCCCAACATTACAGATTTAATAAGGATCTGGGCAGAAGTTAATGGTATCTCTTTCTGACGCTAGAAATCAAGCTCTTAGTGAATAAGGAGTATCCTTCCAACATGCAGCATCCACTGGCTTCTGTTAATATGAAATGGTATTTTCTGCAGAAATATTCCATTCCAGTACTATTTCTTCACTCAACCAGTCACCTTCTCTTATCTGCACCAGTTCCTCTGACTCATAGCTGAATGCTGAATTCATATTCTCTTCTTTTGGTGGAAAGAATACCTGAATTTGCTTAAAACAGATGGTCACAAAGCATGCAAGTATGACCCTTCCGATTTAGCCATGACAGGTGTCCCCAACAGCTCTAGAAACACTGAGTCCATTAACACAAAGGCCTGCTTCTGTAGCTTGCCCTGGCGTACTGACCATCAGCAGCAGCATGGAAAGAAGTAGTTTGTTTTCAATGTTGTGACTGCACACCTGCAAGTGTGACTTGGTGTGATCAAAACAGCAAAAAGTTGTCATTAAAGTTTTTCACATTAGTCTGTTAACTTTTCACCATTGATACAGACAATTTGCCTTATAAGTAAAATGTACCATCATGACCTTGCCACTTTATATTCTCTGTCAGTTGTGACAGGTGATTTTTCTCACCTCAAATTAGGCACGATTCTAGCAACTCAAAGTAATTTTTGTGACATGATTGACATGTAGAAAAGTGATATATCGCTTTCATTAAAAGCATGCATATTCTAAGGAAGGAGGCCCCTATGTTCTCATAAAACTAAAATAAAAATATCTACATTAGTAATGCCAAGAAAAAAATTCCAAAAAGCAAAAGCAAAACCAAGACATTCTCATTCCATTCAGATGAACACTATTATAAACTATGAGAATTATAAGATCACTTTTTTTAATATTGGGTCCTCAGAATAAAGATAGAGTTGAAGCAATGAAACATGTATTTGAGAAACTAAGAAGCTATTTAAAATTTTAGATATGAGTTGAAAGAAAATAATCCATCCTACTCATCTGGAAGATATGCAGTCACTTTCATCTTGTTTTATATTAAATAGTGTTTTGAAGAAATATTCAAAGTCTTAGAAAAGAGGATTTCATCAGAGAGGAAGGCATTAAATAATGAATTGCCATGCTTTGAAATTTATGCACGCCTTTAAATAAAATAACTTTTTAAAGGCATAAATCTCTTTAGCCCATGAAGATGTCACAAAATTTAGACATGGGTACAGAGAAATGCCAACTTGGAATGTGAGGATTAAACACAAAGCAAACCAGACAATGTAAACCCTAGAGGATATTTTGTTTTTCTTCTTCTTTACTTCTGTGAAGGCAGCTTCCCTACTCAGGATACATGTAGCATTTGGAGTATTGGGGGGGGGGTGTCTTTAAAAATAGAACTTGAAGTTAATTTTTCTTTGTTCTTATGAAGTACTTTTTTAAAAGACTGCAACAAGTATATAAATCTATGAGTAAAAGACACAACTCCCTCTAAATAGATGCACATCATGTTCATGTTTGATTTCATACTTTTAGAGATTATTAAAATGGGACATTGTTATACTAATATGAGCATGTAGTATACAAGAGGGGAAGTGAAACACATTCACACATAGGATGCACACGCACCATGGTCACAGACAAGTATATAAATGTTGAGGAGAAAAGACAGGTTATGCCTCAACTCTTCCCATGCTTAGAAAAGACCAAATTCCCTATGTTCGTTTTCCCCTCTCCTTTCTTTTTACTCTGTATGCTATTCCACAGTGTCCAACATTATAACTGTCACAAAAAAGCTGTCTTTAAAATTTTGCATCTAAACTTATTCTCTCATCTTCTGAATTAATAACATTACTCACCTGTGCCACTCAAGATTTTAATTAGAACTGTAAATAGGTTTGTTTTAACCCACACCATTGTTTAAATGTTGTTATTCATTTTCTGAGGTAGGACATGAGTAAGACCTTTCTCACTCATGGGATTATAAGCTCTGAGATATGAAAATCTGTTTTTCCCTTTCAATATCCACATTACATTTATTAGGATACCTGGAGGCTATTAATAGCAATGAATTTCATTCCATTCATGAATAGAAGATCACAAATTTCAAAGATAAATAAAACAAGTGGAGTTTTTACAGAATTATATGCTCTGACACACACAAAAAAATATTTCAGTTGTTTTACTTTTCTAAGTAGTAAAATGAAAAAAGTTTAGATATTTAAACTTTGCAGGAAAACTAAAATTCTCTGGTTTTATTCCATGTTCAAAGAATGGAAGATGAAGGATTATTACTAGAAATAGTCTATGAAAAAAAGTCTAAATATAAAGACAGACCAGGAGGTCAGACAGTAACAGGATTTGCCTATTCTCGTCTTTCTGTATTGAGGCTTCTCTGTGTTATGTCGGAAAGCCTATAGCATTAAAATGTAACCAACAAAATTTCCTGACAGAGTTTCAGCACTCAGGCCAATGATCCACAAGATGATAAGAGAATACTGATTCGAGGTGAGAAAAGAGGAACATTTGGTGTAAGGCATTCAAGCAAATGCCCACTGTAATGAAAAGCATCATGCAAAGTTAAATGTACCTAACAGATCTGTACCCAGGCTTTGGACCCTGCTGGGGAGCAGCTAACCCTGCATTTCAACCAAGATTTTTAATATAGATATTTCACTTTTAATATACACTCTAAGAATACAACATAAGCTTTAATGGTTCTTATTTACCCAAAAAGATATTCAGTAACACAGAGCTATGTATCCATGAGCAACTTTAAAAAAAAAATGATTTTGGGGGGGGTGGGGAGAAATGAAACTTAAGTGAAATGTTGAGAACCTTGAAGAAGGGAAGTAATATAAGTAAGAAAAAAACAAAGGTAGTGGAATCCAGTCATCGTTACTACAGGGGATAATGAGAGATTCCCTTGGTCCCTAAAACAGAGCTGCTTGTTCTCAGTATGTGAGAAATAGGATTAGATAGGGAGTATGGAGCTGGATTCAAGAAAAGGAGTTTGAACTTCTGATAATAGGAAAAATAGAAGAGTTTTATTATGAATTTAGTAGTGGTATGGTTTCACTCACTGAGTTAACTAATTCTAGCCCTATGTTCATTTACAGTATATTTTATATTAAACTACTTCCCTTGCAGAAATAGTAGGAAATTCAGAAAAGCAAAAAGAGGAAATTAAAATCTCCATTAACCTTGCCATCTACATTCTGAACCAATTTCAATTTTTAGAATATATCCTTTCTTGTTAAACTTTTGTACAAGAAAAATGTTAAGCATTAAGTTGGGCTCTTCAAGCAAGCAAGTACAGGAAATGAACCATCATCTTTCTATTTTCTTCCTATTGGATTTGAATTTTGAAATTCACCTAAAGAAGGACCATGAGATCTGATACAGTGTATAGAAAAAATTAAATTCATTACTCTTAATATTTTTATTTGTCTTTCCACTTTATTTAATTAAATAAATATATCTTTATATTAGTTCTTCACCTGTCAGTAGAGTTGATATATTATGTCTTAGAGTTCACTCCTCCACTAAGTAACTGTCTGTCTTGTATTAAGCTAGACAGGTAAGACAACATTTCTTCAAAGAGCTCCAAATCTTAAACTTTCTCAGTGAGTTTCCACTTGAAATCTTTTGTCAACCGTGGGAATTGAAAATAATGCCATTCATTATCCTTCTCCGACTGAAGCAATACATATTTTCAAATCATTTGTTTCTCAGGTCAGTTTTCTCTTCGAATCAGTTCTTCCACTTGTAAAATACATTATTTTTTTAAGTGTTGCAAACATAAGTGTTTGCTTTTTTGATGTTATTTCACCCCCAATGTCATGTACTGCTCTGGGCGAGGTAGGCTCTGTGAGGGGCCAGGGATGGAAAGGCAAGTGAGAGTTTGGAGAGGGAAGCCCACAGGCATCAGGTGGCAAAGAGGGAGAAGTCAATCAAGTCTCCTGGTGGATCCCTCTGATGCCACTGATGCTGGGTAGCATATAAGAAAGGTGTCTCTTCCTGGGAGGAAGTGATTTCAGCCCTGGGTTTTAGCAGTTGAGAAAGTATTTACATACTGATATTCAGGACTGGAAAACAAGAGTTCTCCATATTTCTTTATATTGCTTCAATTTGGATTTTCATTTTATCATTGTTCCCCTTCCTTGTTAATTTCTACAACTTTGTAGAAGATAATGACCAGTCTCTTGAGCTACTTTATTTATCGCACATTAATAGTACCTTATGGGATTATAATGCCCCCTCCTCCTCTAAATTTAAATGCCCATCTGATTGACAGATATCATCCATCTCTGTGAGGACCTCAGTGGAGGCTGTTCTTTCTCTATGCTGTAGTTTAATCATTTTTTTTTCTCTTCCCTCATGCTCCTTTCAATATACTAACATATTTATATCTGCAAACATGTTCAGGTCTCATATATTAAAACCGTAATATGATGAAAAAAAAACTTTCCTGTGTACTAAGCAATTGCTTTGGAATTTCTTGTAGGACCCAGTGATGCACAAGAGAATCACAGTGATCAACACTTATTTCTGTTTATAAAAATGGGGTGAACTTTTGTATGCTGGCTTTGGTCTCCACATCCCCACCTGACTCCTCTCAACCTTACCCTGGGAAGAGAATAAGTCTAGGTCCTGGACTTCTCCTACCTGGAAGATTCTCCTTTTTTTTTTTTTAATTTGTATATGACAGCAGAATGCATTACAATTCTTATTACACATATAGAGCACAGTTTTTCATATCTCTGATTGTATGCACAGTATATTCACACCAATTTGTGTCTTCCTACCTGTACTTTGGATAATACTGGTCATCACATTCCAGCCACATTAATAACCACATGCCCCCTTAACTCTATACCAGATACTAAGATGTGACACACAGGAATGTTTATGTGCTGAAAAGAAGTCCTAAGTAATATGACCTAAGGTTGAGTTCTTTTTTTTTTTTTTTTAGTCATTTATATTTACATTCTGTAATTAAAATTAAGATTTTAATTAAATTTAAATTTTAAACTTTAAATTAAATTAATTTTAAATTAATTTTTTATTGATTGTTCAAAACATTACAGAGCTCATGATATATCATCTTTCATACATTTGACTCGATTTATGAATTCCCATTTTTTCCCCAAATACAAATTGCAGAATCACATTGGTTACACACTCACATTTTTACATAATGGCATATTAGTGACTGTTGTGTTCTGCTACCTTTCCTATCCCCTATTATCCCCCCTCCCCTCCCCTCCCCTCCCATCTTCCCTCTCTATCTCCTCTGCTGTTGTTTAATTCTCTCCCTTTTATCCCTCCTCCTTTCCCCTCACAACCTCTTATAATATTGTGTAACATTGAAGGTCTCCTACTTTTTCCATATGCTTTCCCTTCTCTCTCCCTTTCTCTCCCCCCTCTCTTCTTTGTTTAATGTTAGTCTTTTCCTCATGCTCATCCTTCCTGTTCTGTTCTTAGTTGCTCTCTTTATATCAAAGAAGACATTTGGCATTTGTTTTTTAAGGATTGGCTAGCTTTGCTTAGCATAATCTGCTCTAATGCCATCCATTTCCCTGCAAATTCTATGATTTTGTCATTTTTTAGTGCTGCATAATATTCCATTGTGTATAGATGCCACATTTTTTCACTGTGAACCTAAACAAACTTTGATGGTCTGGTCAGTTCACCATCTATGTCCCCTTCAGGCTGCTTCCCATGTCCCTCCTTTCCTTTCACACCTAAACATCTTGAAAGGGGAGTTTGTATCTACTGTTCCCACTTCCTTAGCGCCTAGCTACTTCTCTGTCCAATACTCTGCTCATTCCCCAAACACTCTATTTATAACATATTTTCTAACATCATTGTTTCCAAATTGCCAAAGATGATGGTATTTTCAGTCCCCACTGTACCTGATGCCTCTGCTGCAACCAGAACTGCTGACAGCTCCCTCTGCCATCGCGCTCACTCCTCCAGCATCAACTTACCTTAATTTTTGTACTGTATTCTCCTGTGCTATCTTTCTTTTATACCCTTCCCTCTGAACATTGGTGTTTCTCAGGATTTCACATTTGTTCTGATATTTCAATTCATATTCTTCTTTTTTGCTATCACCCAAATTTCAATTTGCTGATAATTTATGAATCTAAATCTGAAATTTTAATTTTCCTTGACAATATTGTTAGTGACTCTGTATCACACTCTTATTGTCCTTCAGTGACTGTTATGGGTAGATTAATGTTTCCCCAAATTTCATACGTTCAAGTGCTAATCCTTAATGTGACTTTGGGCATATCACTTTCTTCTTTAAAAAAAAAATGTTTGTGGGCTGGGGATGTGGCTCAAGCAGTAGCACGCTCACCTGGCATGTGTGCAGCCTGGGTTCGATCCTCAGCACCACATACAAAGAAAGATGTTGTATCTGCCGAAAACTGAAAAATAAATATTAAAAAATCTCTCTCTCTCTTTCTCTAAAAAAAAAAAAAATGTTTGTTTTCTTAGTTGTAGTTGGACACAATACCTTTGATTTATTTATTTATTTTTATGTGGTGCTGAGGATGGAACGTAGTGCCTTGCATGTGCTAGGCTAGCACTCTACAGCTGAGCCACAACCCCAGCCTCAAGGGGCATATCACTTTTAAAGATGTAAGGAAGGTTGAATAAGGTCATCAATGTGGACCCTAATCCAATAGCACTAGTGTACTTATAAGAAAAGGAAGAAACATTAAGCGTAGTCACACAAAAAGGAAGAGAAGACTATGTGAGGGCAAACTAAGAAGGTGTTGGGGCTCAACATTCATCCAACATAAAAATAAAATCAGAAACATCTATGAGTTTGTGTTGCTTCAACATTCTAATTCAAGAGAGCAGTTGTGGCACTGTGGGAGGGGGCACAGGCTCAGAGACAAGAGCAGCCTGTGTTTTGGTTTTAGCATTGACATGTGCTAATTCTATAATTATGGCAAATTATTTAATCTTCCTATCTCCTCTGGAAGAATAGTATTGATCATACAGACATTGATCTTATATGATAGAGAAGCAGGACAGTGCTCCTAACAAAGGAAACGTATTTGCTATTGATAATGCTGTTACCACCATCGACTATATTAGGTACCACCATTCTCTCTTTTAAAACATCTGTGATGCTAGACCATCTTTTCTTGATTTTACTATCCCTGCTGTCATTATCAAACATTCATCACCCTTACTTTGATTCTCCCTTTAGGTCTCTTGTTTCTATCTTCTTTTTTCAATAAACCATTTAATTCCCTCTACCTTATTATTGTAAGATAGTTCTTTAGATTCTTTGGATGCAAATGCTAGAATTATCTTGGGAGAAATATTGGGACACAGGTTTATTTTCTTCTAATAGTTCCACCACTGCTTGTGAGCTGGAAAACTCAATTATTAGCATCACATACAAGATTTTTAAATATTTTATTGCCACAATTACCTCTTACATCTGCAGACATAGTGCTACTCTGCCGAAGAGACTGAGCTCACCTGTTTTTCAGAATACACTCAGGAGGTTGCAGGAGCTGTTTACCATTATCCTTCTCGCTTCACCTGGAGCATGGCAACTCATCCTTCAATATCTTTCTCAAATGTCAGTTCTCAATGATAGATGTTGTTAAAGCCTGGATGTCCATGACCTTTATAGGCTTCATTTATTCCAGAATGATGAATCTATAAGTAAACCTTTTTTTTAAATGCCCATTTGAAAACCAAACATAATTAATTTGACTACTTATTGATATTTTAAAAAGTCTATTTTTTTGACTGCAGTTTTTGTATGGCTATCTATTTATTATGCTATTTAGATTTTTTCCTCTAGCCATTTCTTTGTATGTTTCTTTAAATTCAAGCATATTCTTTCTTTCTATGTATCTCTGTGCATCACAAAATGACTGCATGTCATTTAAAATAGTCATATCCATAGAATCATTATGTCTTCTATAGTTGGCTTTATCACACCATCAGGAAGGGCATGAACTCTAGAATCAAACTTTCCCCATTCGAATCCAAGTTTTACTGCTTACCAGGATGGGTCACCACAGACAAATAATTAAGTCTGCTGTGCTTATTTTCCTCATTAGTAGCCTCACAGTATCATAGTGACCACTAAATTAGTCAAAGGACATAGAGCTTTCAGAAGGGTGGCCCTGCCATGGTAACAACCCAATAAACACTGACTATTTAATCAGTTTAAAACCTAATGCTGCCACCCTTTTATTGATTCAAGCAATTGCTTTCATTGCTGGTTCAGACAATCCATCTGCAATTATACAAGTCCACTTATCTGAAATTCATGGACAAATGATGGCTCTCTACACATTGAGTAGATGTCAGTGTCCATGCCTAAACAAGCATACAAAAGGGGCACAAACAGCCTGGATTTCCCCACTCCATAGTGTGTCAAGTAACATCACTGACAGAACTTATCCACCTGCTGTTTTTGTTCAGTGTTGTCATCACAGAACTCCATGGCAGAGAAACACAATTTAAGTGGACATTTTGATCTTTGTTAGAGCACCTGGAGTTGCAATATAATCGATCAGTTTACATTCTGAAATGCTTGTGATTTGTCGAGAAGTAAAACTCAGAGTTTATTTTTATCTATATAGGACAAATAAAGGCCTGATCTGGATGTTATTATAAAAATCCTAATATTGCCTACTTGTTGTCAGTTAAGTCATAACCTAAAAGTTTCAGATAGAAGAGTTTCTCATGTTCCTGTCAACGTGATATACATTTTCCTTTGGAAATGTGAAAGTTTTCTTAAGATAAGGCTTATAAGTAATTACTGGTGAAACTGAAATGATTCTCCTTGAGTCCTAAGAATTATGTGTGCTGTCTTAAATAGCCCTTCTGCTAATGATTCCAACATTGTTAATTTTTTATATTCTAATCGTGTTCAGTTAGAGACTTAACTTTGACTCTAGTGAAATATATCCCTTTCTACCTTCATAAATTGAAATTCATATTAGAAGATGATTTCAATTACCCAAGGTTATGCTGATCTTTTTTTTCTGTAATATGTTTGGTATTTTCTAATGTATCCTATTATATTTCATTAAAAATGTAGTTTTATTTTTCTCCTTTCAATTTAGACAAATACTTAATGTCCAATAACTATATTTCTCACAGAAAAGTAGTTTCACATTTGTGTTGTTTATAGCTTTTGAAGATAAACTATTATTTAAGAAAAATACACCTTTTGAGAATTTGGAGTCATTTTATCATGAGACTTTTGGTTGGGCCATAATGTTTACTATCTTCACAATAAAATCACTGTTGGCAACTTAACTACTGCCACCCATTTCCCATTGTGTAAAGTCAGGAACAATAATGAAAACCCTTTATTATATGTATGTTAAGTCACCTTACCTTCAATCCCTTTCAGAACATGGGAGGGTGTTACTTTCATAATAAATTGAATCTTGCTATAATCCAAAATATTTAATTTATATTGTAAGTAATTAAGTATATACACAGATATCACTAGTATGTTAGTATGTAGAATTAGCCATTTGTCTAACTTGAACCTACAAGTAGTAGAGCCCTATTGACTATTGATTTTAGCCCAGTAAGACCTATTTTGGCCTCAAACCTCCAGAATTGTGAAATAATAAATTTGTTTTAAGGCCTTACATCAGTATTGATATGTTATAGTAGCAATAGAAAATTTATATACTACTCAATTCTATATCACCACCATCTTTAGTGCTTCACCTAAACAGTTTTTAATTTTACTGGAAGGACATCTAATAATTGACTTCACTCTTCACATAATTTCACATGTCTGTCTAAATAAATGTCTTTGTTACAAAAACCGAGGCCACATCCGAACTACTGAAAAGGCCCTTCACCTCAATGCCAATCCCTTGGGCCAAGCAATGTTTCCATTCACAGTTTTAAAAATTGGCTGCCCCATATTTAAGAAATCCAGTTCAGGAGCACAACCTAATTACTTCATTACTCTAGGGAGTCTTCTAAGTTCAATGCACAGAGGTAGTTATGTTAATTTTTAGAAATCAGAATTTTTCCCATCTAATTTAGTTGTTTCAATTTAATGAATATGGCTTGATATTTTATTTCATATTTTATTAAAACACTTAAATGTATTTAAAAATAAATGATATATTTAATAGGAAATTCCATGATTCTCAAGTACTAAAATTAAAAGGTATTCTGTTAGGCATTTTGCAAAATCTGATATTGTATTCATTTTCTCTTATGTACAACCTTCCAGATAAACTTTGATATACCTAAAGCACTATCTTAGTTCTCTGGACCCATGAGCAAAATGTGTGACTTTACTTTAAAGCCTATACATTCATGTAATGCAATAAATTTATAAAACACAACTTTTTTAAGCCATGTCTAAGTGGTATCATGTGTTTTTATGTCCCACTAACTATAGAAAATATTCCTGTAGGAAAAGAGAAAGCATTAAACTCAGACTGAAATTTAAAGTCGCAAATGTAATATTATCATTATATATTTTATTTCAATCACTAATTGCTCTAAACAGGTTATTCTACTTGAACTATGCTGGGTTACAAAAGGACAGTAATCAATAAGGTAGCTCATTATCTGTGATAATTTGAATTGCCCCTATCATAGCACTGATGCCATGGTTTAACCGATGCATACTAAGAAAATTTGCTAATAGGATCTTGTTACCACTCTAATTTTTGCGTGGAGTTTTATTAGAGAATCATGTATTCATCTGAACTGCCATAACAACAGCATTATCCCTAGGGCTCATTTTTTTTTCATATCAAGGTTAATTTAAAGTGATTAGCATAAGCACTACAGATGTTGCTATGGGGATAAGACCCACACATCTTCTATGATGGACATCATATGATTGCTGTTACAGTTCTAGTAAGATTGGATTATTTGTTTTAATGTCATGCGAAACAAGTCACATGATAGAGATCAGTATCTTTTTAATAGTGTTCCATATTCCTAAATCAATCACCTTTTCACGTCTTCAGAATGGTGTGTATATGAAAATAGCTGCTTTATTATCAGCCTAGGTAAATTTATCACGACATGTTTAGGTCTTCAGAATATATCTTTTAATTGGTATTGAGTCTTCCATCTCCTGGGAGGAAAGTAACCATAGTTAAAAGGAGGAGTGTATATTCACATTCAATTCATCCAACAAATATTCATTGAAAGCTTGCTTTAGTCCTGGCATTTTCTGTATGCTGACAACATTGTGAAATTTTGTAGCAAACAGTTATTAATTTTTTTTCTCTCTGATTAATTCTGGACACACATATCTTCCAAGGATATGAATACATAGTGTAAGAGGGGAACAAGAGGTGCAGATTAAGGGTTGGAATAAAGAAGCAGATTGCACTCTATTTTTGAGAATGAGTGAGAGAAGAAACCCATTAAAAAGTGGAAATGACAAATGAGAACCCCACACATTTACTAGCAGCGATGATGAAAAGTGGGCATTTCAAGAGCAAAGACTAAAAGAAATATATGTTGAAATATTGAAAAAAAATATGGAAAGAAAAACTTTCATCATCTATCACTTCTATTGCTGGGAACTAGAGGGGAGAATTTTATAAAATTAACTGGGGGAACTGAAGAAAAAATGCAATAAAGTTGAAGACAGAGATGAGACCAGTAACAGCTATTCTCCACTAAAACCAAGTTATTGTTGTCTACCTACATTGAGAAATCGGAGGCTGGGAGTGGAGTTGGGGAGAGAGACTTATGACAAAGGCAATATCTTCAACAGCATTCATTCACCAGAAAATTGTATGAACGTAGGAGCAACTCACAGATAGTGCCCCACAACTTCCCACCGTGGTTTAGGATGTAGATTATAGGGACAAATGTACAATAGTAGAAGCAATTCAATTTCCTGATATCTAAAAGTATTAGCATCAACATTAGGTGGCATATAATATGGAAGGAGTGACAGAGCAACATACTAACAGATATTTAAAATTCTCTAAACAAGTTTTATGGACATGTATAGCATTGCTATCACTAATATCTCACACTATTTTTTGGTTTTGGTGAAAGAGAAATATTAAAAATAGTAATTTAATAATAAAGATATTGTTGTGGTTTAGAGGAGTTTTCCCCCAAAAGTTCTGGTGGGATTCAATGCAAGAAGATTCACAGATGAAATGATTAAATTATGAGAGATTAAATGAATAAACAGATTAATCCACTGATGTGGATTAACTGAGTAGTAACTATAGGCAGGTAGGGTGTGGCTGGCAGATGTAGATCACTGGGATCATTACTTTGGGGTTTATATTTTCTCCTTGGAAAGCAAAGCTCCCTTTTCCGGTTGCTATGTCCTGAAGTGCTTTCCTCTACTTGCCCTTCTGCCATGATGTTCTGTTTCACCTCAAGCCCATATATACAGACACTGCTGACCATGGACCCATCCTCTGAAACCATGAGCCAAAATAAACTTTTCTCCCCTAAGGCATTCTTGTTAGGTCCTTTAAGCACAGCAATGAAAAATCTGATTAAAACAGAAATTTAATGGTGAATTATCATTGTACCATTTTTTTTATTCCAAGTTTTTAAAAGTTTTCCTAAAATGAAAATTTTCCCCAACTCTTTCATATTAGTGAATGTGCAATGTTGGATTTTGCAATGTTGGTTTGAACCCTTTTCCCAGTTTTTAATCAGGATCCACATGATTTTCAATAGTCTTAGACACACGGAGATCACCATGTCTATGGAAGAAAATGTTTCCACCTCTTCAGCTATAATTATAGCAAAGCATTGCTTTGCAATCCCATAACCTCTACCAAGATTTTTCCTGAGTCAATGTCTAGTATAACAGCAGGGAGGAAGCCATTAACTCTTCTCTGAGAAGTCTCTGTTTGTTGATAGAAATTTTAAATTAAAGTACTTAGTGATTATAAACAAATTGACATTTTAATGTACAAAGTAGAACAGGAAATATCTCTGTACCTTAGAATATTCCATCAATATGTGCTTGCCCATAGTTTCTATTTCCTGTGCATCAACCTTGATGAGTGACCATCAATAATATACTGAAGCATCTTAGTGATAGTAGATTCACTTCCTCTAGCATCAGTCTATTTTAATTTCAAATGGATTCATTTATTAGAATAGTCTTCCTTAGGTTCTGCTGGCTTAGCCTCCTTAAAGCTCCCTTCCATTTGCCCTAGATGTGGAACTGCATATATGAAAGTTTTCAAACACTTGAAAACATGCCCCCAATTCCACAAAAACTTTCAAGTTTCATGTACACAAAAATAAATTAATTCCTCTAACTCTAGACATGATTTCCCTTTCTTTCTCTCCTTTATAGTTTCATAATATTTTTTGCCACAAAGCCGGTGAAAATGTAATTGGATTTCAAAAAAATCAGTATAAATAAGATAATTACCATATGGCTATTAATATGAAGTTCTTGATATAGCTTCAATGGGTTCTTTTGTTGATGCTTGTTACTACAACTTAGCTTTACTTTCTTTGTATTTCACAATGGGTCTTCACCATAATAATTGTGTGTCATATGTCTTCTTCAGAGTATTGGGTTCAATAGCAAGATATTTCTTACTAGAGAAAATAGACATTGCGTATTAGGCTCCATAAATTTGTTGTTTGACATTGACCAAGATTCTTAAAACCTTAGGTCATGTTACTCATTTGCAAATTAAAAATATTAAATCATTCATTCTTATGGGTCTTTATAAATTTAAAATTATTAGAATAAATTCTGTGACCTTCAGTGAATTAGTCTGTAGATTTCTTTTTCTCTAAGTTTTCTCATTCAATGCAAATGTTGAGGGAATTTATCATGTCTATAATGATGGATTAGATGGGAGTGTTTGTATTAAATCTGGCTGAACTTTTTGAACATCATAAAGATGTAATTTCTACTGATCTTATCAGTGAAATTCTATATATG
The DNA here is from genome assembly GCF_048772815.1 of Callospermophilus lateralis. Classification (NCBI taxonomy): domain Eukaryota; kingdom Metazoa; phylum Chordata; class Mammalia; order Rodentia; family Sciuridae; genus Callospermophilus; species Callospermophilus lateralis. Next base: position 27,823,534 of record NC_135314.1, read on the forward strand.
ACTGGCATGTATTAAAATGCTTTTTAATCTTCATTATTATCATGATTAGAGAAAACAAGCCCTGAAAGATGAGGGGCTAAGAGGGGACAATTATGTTTTTATTCTTAGTTCATAAACTTTGACATATTTAACAGAGTTTGAAATATGCATACCAGGAGGTACAGATATTTTATTGTGTAGAAATTAACTTATGGGAAAAACATGAATACATACATATACAATTTTGTTTTAGCATGATTCATAATCTGCATAAGAATGAAATAATCCTAGATATCTCTGCAGAGAGGCTAACTAAATAATTTTTGGTAAAGCTGTATGTTGAAATGTGTTATACCTTATTGAAAAGAATGAGCTTAAATCTATAGATATGATATTAATAAATATTTTTGGGGAAAGGAATTTGCTGAAAAGCATGCATATCACAGCAAATATAAGGGGAAAAAAGCAACTGCTAACAGTATCTCCAGGATGGATCTGAGGATACGAAGTTTAGTAGGAAATTTTAATTTTCTTGTTGGGTCTTTATCTGCTTTTGCACATTTTAAAAACATAAGTAAGTATTATGCTTGCAGTATCAAAAATAAAGATGGAAATAAAAGGCTTGTGTCTCTTATCACATGCTTTTATTTAAACACTAATAATCCCACTGCTCCCTGCTCTGTGTCCCACTTTGCTGTCCTACATTGCAGTTGTGTGTCTAAAGGCAAACAGCACTGTGCAAACTGCTTATACACTGCTTTCTTATCTTCCTCTACTTTACTGCATGCCCCACTTTTCTTAAGTTCCATCATCCAGTAGTCACCTGAAATAAGATTGACAACTATGTAGGGAAACTTCTTTTATGTAATGATAGGCTTCTCATATTTGATTTATTTTAATTTTATTTGAAACTGAGCAGGTCTTCATCCTATGCATGTTTTTGTATCAAAAGGAACATTTCTAAGTGTCTGCTCTGAATAGTTTAAATGTTTCCTTGAGTCACAATCCTATAGTGGGGACTCAGAGTGAAATAATATTATTGAAAAAGGCATGTGTCTGGCACGTTCCCAAGGCAGAGTATTTACGGCATGATGAAGTGTGAATTTGATGTTGATGCTCACACCCAACAAGCAGGTGGCTGAAATCTAATTTTGTCACCAGAAAAAATGAACTATATTTAAACATGTAACATGTTTGTTTTGTTGAAAATCTTTACCTAAAATGAATAATAAATAAATCAAGGTCAGTATTATTAAATTTCTCTATACAATAAAGGAAGGTACTAGGAAATGAGATTGATCAAATAGTGTTATGTGCATGTAAAAATGTGACTTAATGAATCCCACTACCATCTATAATTATAATGTACCAATTAAAAAGTTAAAAAAAGAAAAAAAAAAAAGAAAGTGTACCTAACTGAAGTGATACAAAAACACCTAGTCTATTCCAAGGACTATGCAAACAATTTGGAGAGGAAAAGTCTGAAAGAATCACCAAGGCCTGTGATGTTTCCAGATATTTTTAAATAATGATGTATCCAAGGTTTGTGAATTTTTCCAGGTAAATTCATGAAAAAGATTTGTGGATGAATACAAAAATACATATCAAAAAAGTAATCTCCTCTTATCTTGGTTTGAAAATGGCCAGAAATGTGGATAATGAAGAAAGCTTGATAGCAATTGTGAAAAAAAAAAAAAAAAAAAAAAAACCTCAAGTACTTTGTGGAGGGCTAACTTAAAAAATTAAAAAAAAAAATTAAATTGTACTAAGATGGCTCTGTAAATTTCCAGGTTCTTAAACTAAGAAATGAAATTCTCTGAGGTTTACATTGACTTTTTTCTAAATATAAGATAACTACCACTTTCTAAAATTAATTATAATATCAGTTTGATAAATTTAGCCAGCTATTTAGTAAGGATTTCTCAATAAGAAGGGTGTTTATTTAATACCCTAAAGGAGAACTCCATTGATTCTAGTCCATAGTAGCATATTTCCAGAGTATGTGTATTAAAAAAGAAATTCATCTTCCACATGATTTCTACCTTGGGTATAAAGAAGTTGGAGGTCACTATTGACCTAGGAACATTTAACCATCAGAAGGAAAGAATTTTATGCATCTTACAAAGAAAATAAATTCCCTCCCCCCCAAAAAAGTGCTCAATACAAAGAAAAATAATTCTGGTATGTTGTTCTCTATAAACAAAAGGGAGATGTTGAATTTTAAGGGGTTTATCCAACATATATGTGATTTAGTACACTAGATTCAATTAACATTTCTGTATTGTGGTATTTGATATATATGCACTTTGGATATCAGTAAAGATAATGGGTGATATTTGATTTGAGGGTCAGTTATTTAACACAATTTTCTGGACTTTTGTAACTTTAGTCACTTCTATGCTTGAGTACATGTCTCATGTGACTATGTGTTCATCATTTCAAAAGACATAGTTATCGTAAAAGAAGATAATGCAGACAATAATTTTGGTGCTTGGTACTTGTAAAGTATACCTATATATTATAGACCTATATAGTAATGAAGTGTGTACTAATTCAATTTATTACACATTTTGTATTTTCATCAAAGTAGACCATTAACAGGTAAATAAATGAATTGTACAGTAGCCACAACTAATTACCCCATCATATTTCCCAGTGGAAACTACTTTTTTTTCCTTTCATATTTTTGTTTTACTCTTATTCATGTCCAAAATTCTAAACTATGTGCTAAACTTTTATTATTTGACTTATTATAGACTCATATTTCTTGTACTAAAAGATGAGTCTTTAGCTACTTTATAGTTCTCTCTTCTATTTGCCACTTAGTTTTGGAAAGTTTTATTAATATTTTTAGTCTTTTCATTAATTATTTTATAATAATAATTATAAAAAATACAGCAGAAGCACTATATTTTTGCCTCCCCCTCAATTTTTGACTGTGTGTATGAAACTGCTTGCTATATAAAATGACATTGTAATCATCTGTGTTAGGTTTCTTTATCTGGGACAAACTACCTGGGAAAGTCAACTTAGCAGAAGGAAGGTTTATATCTGTTTATGGTTTCAGTCCATCATCAGCTGGCTCTATTGTTTCTTGGCTTGTGATAAGGCAGTGACTCATGGTCGGTCACTACAGAGCAAAACTGCTCACCTCATGATGGCCAGGAAGCAGAGGAAAGAGAGAGAAAAAGGAAGAGACTGGGAAGAAGTTACATATCTGCAGGACTTTCTTTGACAGGGCTCTATCACCTCCTATAGTTCCTATCATCTCCCAATAATACTATCAAATCATTACACATCAGTGGATAAATCGCTCATGAGGTCAGAGCCCTGATGATTCAATCACTTCCCAGGAGACCGCCTTCTGAACATGGCTGCATTGGGAATCAAGACCAACACAGGAGTTTTGCAGGGGGCATTCTAGATCTAAACCACAACATTATCCTATGATTCCATGTATTTTATAACTTACCCTACTTTTGTAGTGTCCTCTTATTTTATACTGTTAAGGTTGACAAAATTTTATAGATTATAGGGGCTGGGGTTTTGGCTCAGGGGTAGAGCACTTGCCTAGCACAGGCAAGGCCCTGGATTCGATCCTCAGCACCACATAAAAATAAATAGGTAAAATAAAGGTATTGTGTCCAACTACAACTAAAAAATAAATATTTTTTTAAAAATTTATAGATTATAAATTTTATAGTTTCTGGTAGCCATAATTAAGATTTTCCTGATTTTCCTAAATATTTAATATAAAATTTATTTAAAAGCCTCAAGGATTTATAACAATTTAAATATTGCCTCTGCAGAACAAATTGGTGTGGTAAGATTTTGTTTCATTTTCAATGGGTGCAGCATTATAATCCCTGTAGTACTTGAAGAATACTAACATCAAGGACAAATAGATTATCTTATGGTATTCTAAAATACCATCAGTTACTTAAATCATATATCAATTAGTTTCTGTAATGGTTTGAATATGAATTGTTCCCCCAAAAAATCTTGTGTTAATGCAGGTAGTGAAATGATTAGAGTATAAGAACTGCCATAACCTAATCAGTGTATCCTAATTTGAATGGACTAATTGGGTGGTAACAGGTGGGAGGTGGCTGGAGGAGATGGGCCATTGGGACATGCTCTGGAAGGGTTCATATTCTCTGTGGAAGTTTCCTGTCTCTGTACATCCCAGAAGCCATGAGGTGAGCAGCTTTGTCTCTACCCTGTACTTCTGCAATTATGTTATGTAATGAAGTTGGTCAACTGTGGACTGAACCTCTGAAACCAGGAGCCTACAAATACACTTTTCCTCCTCTAACTTGTTCTTGCATCAAGATATTTTGGTCACATCAGCAAAAGCAAACAAACACAGTCCCTACCTAAAATTTAATATTCTTGGAAAGCTTTTGATTTTTATTTTAAGTTTATAATTGCTACCATTTTTCTTAATTTAAGGAGAAACATATTTTCACTTTTGCTTCTAAACTGTCATTTTCCAGTCAAAATTAATACAGACAGTCCCTGACTTCAGATGATTGGGCAGGATCTTTTGACTTTATAGTGGTGTGAAAATGATATACACTTTGTGGAAGCCATGCCTTAGACTTTGAACTTTTGAGATTTTCCTGGGAGAGCAGAACACATACAATATTATCTCCCAATGCTTGGCAGGGACAGCAGACCACAGGTCCTGGGCAATGTTGTAATCAGGAGGGTAAAGATCTCATAGTTGATGCTCTACTTTGTTTGGTAGTTATCTGTATTAATGCCTTTTTAAGACTTAAAACATTTCACTTTGCAGAGTGTTTTGAGGCATATCACAAGGTAAGGTGTGGAGCATTTTTGCATATAATCCCTTTTTTTTCTCTGCTTTGGTTTCACTGACTTATCACTCTAATGTGAACAGACACTTTTTAAAGAAATATTGATCACTTCTTTTGTTGCTTGAAACTTCTTTTTAAAGAACTTCTGGCTTATATATAACGAACTCAAAAAACTTAACACCATGATACAAATAGTCCAGTCAATAAATGGGCAAAAAACTGAAGAGGTACTTCATAGAAAAAGAAATACGAATATATGAAAAAAAATGTTGAAATCTCTAATAATTAGAGAAATGTGATTTAAAACTACACCAGGTTTCAATTTCACTCCAATCAGAATGGCAATTATCAAGAATGCAAGTAAAAATAAATGTTGGGGAGGATGTGGGGAAAAATGTTCACTCATTCATTGCTGGTGGGACTGAAAATTGGTGCAACCACTCTGAAAAGCAGTATGGAGATTCTTCTGAAAAGTTGGATGGGAGCCACCGTTTGCCTCAGTATATTCCCAATTTACTTGAAATCAACATACTATAGTGATGAAGCCACATCAATGTTTATAGCAGGGCAATTCACAATAGTAATGTTATGAAGCCAACGCAGGTACACTTCAACAGATGAATAGATAAAGAAAATGTGGTATATATACACAATGGAATATTACTCAGCCATAATGAAGAATGGAATTATGGCATTTGCTGGTAAATTAATGGAACTGGAGACTATCATGCTAAGTGAAATAAGCCTTTCCCTCAAAACCAAAAGCTGAATGTTCTCTTTGATATGAGGGTGCTGACACAAAATAAGGGTGTGGGGATGGAAGAATAGAAGGTCATTGGATTAGACAAAGGAGAATGAAGGGAAGGGCAGGAATGGCTAAAGGAAAGACAGTAGAATGCATTGGACACAACTGTCCTAGATTCATATATGAATACACAAACAGTGAAGCTCCACATCATGTACAATCACAAGAATGGGATCCTAAATAGAATACATTATATTCCATGTATGTATAATATGTCAAAATACACTCTATTATCATGTATATATAATTTTATTTTAAAAAATTCCTGGCTTAGTTCTACCTTTATTATATCCTGTACCTGCCTCGTTCCTGATTTTCAAATTTATTTTTGCTGGGATTACTTTTTTTAACTTACTGGTCTATTTTGTTTAAATATAAATGATAGATCTTCAAATATTCAAGATAGTTACTATGTTGATAATGGGGAAGTATGCAACTATTAAAAATTAATTTCTGTTGAAGTTGATAATAATTTTGTGAAAACATCAGAAACTGAAGGAATGTGTCCTTTTGTTGTTGTTTGAGGTAAAAATTCAAGGTAACCTCAATGAAGAAGATCTGCTCTCTCTGTTGTGATAGTTGTATATCATGCTAAATAGATCAATGATCAATAATTTGGCAAGTGAATTCATATTCCCATTTGAAATAGAAGTGATAAAATGTTAATAGCTTCACTAGGTTTTAACTTTTCTTCTGACAATTCTCAATGATTTCATAATAGTTTCAGAATAAAAGAGCATAATTTATTCCAAGAAGCTAAAAACCTTGAAGTAGAACAGAAAGTTTTGAAATATCACATTAGGAAAAAAAAACATATTTTGCCTGTGTTTTTAAGAAGACAGTGTCAAAATGAAAATATAACCTGCATCAAGTTATGGCAATACCAATTTTGAAATATTTTATAAGGCTATCACAGCACACTGAACCATTAATATAATGATTATCTCATAAAAGTAATTTTGTAAGCACATAAGCTTCTTACCCTTTTATTAGTAACTTATATTGTAAGCAAAAGTGACAAGAGTTTTATTTATAACTTTGAACTTGCACTTTGACTTTTCTCCAAAAACCTATAGGTTTTTAATGTGATACAGAATGTATTTTTTCATTCTCCAACATATTAGGGCTGATATAACCAAGTTTCTTCACTTTAGACAAGCAATAACTGCAAGAATACTGTAAGGCATATTAAAATACTCTTAAAACATTGAATGATCATTAATTTTATATATACACATATTGGTTTTACATATACATATTGGTTAATAAAATACATTAAAGTTTGTAAGAAATCAACTTAACTCATAAGAACATTCCTGCCCATGATGTCAAGATTCTGCTTAAACATTTACAAAGATAGGTTCAGTTCAACAAACTTTTATTTTGGAATTAATCATCAATGATAACCCAGACTATGGACAATTGGCAAATGGTATAGTATGCACAAAACACGAACCCTATTCTGAAAGACTACATTCCCAGGGTAACATTGTTAATCCTTATTTCTAAACACAACACTAAGGATATATTTATACACAGGGAACATTTATAAACATACATATTCAAGGCAGAAGAACATCAACACAACAGAACTTTGGGTTTGTTTTTTCTGCATGGTATGTATATTTTTGTATCAGTGAATGATAGTAAAATGATGTCAGAGATAAAAGCAAATCTATAAGTCTCTTGTGTTTCTTTTAACGGTTTAATTGTTGCATTATAATTATATCTAATAGTGGAATTCATTGTGATATATATACACACATATATACAGAGAACATGTGTATATATGTGTGTATATATAATTATGTTCTATGTATATATGTGTGTGCACATATATATATAGAGAGAGAGAGATAGATCAAATTATCAAATATATCATAATTTGGTCAATCTTATTCCTCATATCCTTGCATTTTCCTCTCCTCCTTCCTCCACAGGTCACCTTCCTCCACTCTTCTGGTCTCCCTTTCTATTATATTTAATTAGTGCATTATAATTTTACCTAAAAGTGGAATTTGTTATGGTATATTCATACATCAACATAGCATAATTTGGTTGATTTTTATGAGATACCTTTTTTATCCACCCCCTGCCCCCAACTCCTACATGTGAGAGGAAACATTAGACCCTTGGATATTTTCCAATTCCTTCCACTTACAAGTATTGACATAATTTCAACCTTCTTTATGACTGAGTAAAACTTCACTGTGTATATATGCTAAATTTTCGTTACATATTTGTTGATAGAGTTACAGATATTTTATTTTGTTGATAACCCTAACAGAGGGTTTGATTCATGTTCTATTGTCCCAACTGTTTTTCCAAAAGTAGCTGGATGCTGTTAAGGACAGGATGGGCAAAATAAGCAGAGGTTCATAATTGCTCTGATTCCAGGACCACAGACAGAGGGCACCAGTGCATCTGAGGTTCCTGAGATTCCCTCTTTGAAGCAGTATAAACCAGTAGAAGTGGTGGACTTGTTGCATACACTGACCTCATGTTTTTATTGAGTAATTTCTGTATGGAATTTTAACATTCATTGTATCTTCATTTTATTACCAGGCACGAATCATTTCCAAAGTCTTTTTCAGACTTCTTCCTCCTTTAAGGAAGTTTGACTTTTATTGCTGATGACTAATTTTTTGTCCTTATCACTGTTACCATGAGGAGTGCTCTAATTGCAAGATTACCTAGGAATGAACTGTAGGCAGTTGTTCAAAATTTTAATTCTACAATTTAAATCCCAAGTGTTCCATGCACTTTAAATGCAATACATAGGTTGGCTTGCCTTCTCTCCATTTGACATTTCTCCTCTCTTCAAGAGTTACACAATCCCTACTGACTGTTTAAAGTTGGCTTTTTAAATTTTTTTTCCACAACCAAATGGGTATTATTTGAGGGAAATAATTTTTTTGTGGGTCTGGCACTCTACTGAGCTATTTCTATCTCATTTAAGACTCACAATGATGTAGGAGCTAGACAGTAATGCCTCTTTCTCTGGAAAAAAAATTTTTCTTTGAGTTTCCTATCTGCTCAATATCATCCAAATAGTACATCTAAACTAGCAGATCAATATGTACCACTATGTTTAGATCTAAATTACTACTTCTTGGGATAAGATGAATTATTCACAGAAAACAGCAATGGTCAAAAGATTCCTTATATTTAATTCAAGTCTCTCTTCCCACAGAACATTGCACTACTGTTACTTGTGACATCTCAGGTGATACACATGTCCAAGACTAGTCTTCAACTATAACTTGAAAAGAAGCTATCACTGATTATCTTAATAACATTTCTAAAGTTACAAAACATCGTTTGAGACACTTTTATTATTTTCTCCCTTTCTCAGAACACATCAATTCATCAGTGCCCCTAAATTTTAGATGACTCTGGTTGCACCTACCAACAAAGGTCTTGGAGAGGTGAAGTGTTTTGAACACAAGAAGCTTATTGAATCTTGAGTCTAGTAAACCCAGGTAAAAATCCCAGCTCTGATGTGAACTAATGGTGTGAAGCCGTTTGACTATACCTGTTACCTTTTTAAGAGTAAATTTCCCATTCTGGAGAAAGAGGTGCTATTGTCTAACTCCTAGGTGAGTCTTAAATGAGAGAAATAGCTCAGTAGAGTGCCAGACACAAACACCCAGTAATGATTGATAATTTTAATAGCAATTATGGTTAATTATTAAGATCATTACTATTACTTTTTGGTTTAGTTAGCCTTTGGCATCACTGTGAACAAAATATGAACAAGAACAAATTTAGTGGAGCAAATGCTTATTTGGGGCTTACAGTTTCAGAGGTTCCATAGAGGGCTAACTCCATTGCTCTGAGCCCAAGGTGAGGCAGCACATCTTGGGGGAAGATCCCAGTGGAGAAAAGCTGCTCAGCTTTGGGGGGGTCAGGAAAAAGAGCTCAAGGTTAAAGGGTCTCAAGGCAGATGCACCCTTCCAGGGGAAACCCCTAGTGATGCACCTCATCCAATCACACCCCACCTACCTAGAGTTATCACCCAGTTAGCCTCAAACTGAGATGGACAGGTTAGGTCACAGTACTCATAATCCATTCATTTAATCTCCAAACATTCCTGCATTTCTACAGAAGCTTTTTATGGATACCTCACATCCAAACAATAGCATTGCTACCGATGCTACTACTGCTAGTTACACATACTTTCAGAAAAAAAAAAAAATCTCCCATCATTGACTCCCCAAAACGTGAGAGTCTTACACTCTTACATACTCTCATATTTTGCTGCTTCATTCTAAGGTCTCCCTTCAAATTATTGCTAAAAAAAATGCTTGTAATTACAGAAAAGTTATTAGCATACTATTTAAAAATATATCAAAGTATTTTTGCACCAAATCAACTGATTTGCCAACTCTGTGACTAATCAGTTGTTTGATATGGAGATGTGCTTGAATATCTCATTTTATCCTTTTTTATTTTCTGAAGACATCAAAGCACACTGCCTCTATAATATTTCAAGAAGAAAACTAAAAATAAAATGTGTATATATAACATATCTACATAACCATCATGTCCTAACCTGAACTAGATAATTTATATTCTCAAACAGGTTATTTCTAGCTGAGAATCAGTTCAATCGTAAAATAAATCAATTTAGTCAATAGGAGTTGAGAAAAGGATAAAATGAGAAAGTAGTCAAACTTGTTGCTTGCCTATGAAACATATAGTTAGAAAATGTTAATAACATGGGCAATATTTCCCATTAAATTTTTATTACCTCAGACTTACAGAACTTCTAAGAATTATCTCATGGAAGTAAACACTGAGCAAACACTTTTCTTTTCTGCTTTAATAGGATCAATCTGAACTGAAAATGTTCTTCCTTTTCCTTTTCATCATCACCATTAATAATTGATTATTGTTAAGTGCCTATTATATGTGAAAGGCAATGTTAAAAATATGAGAAGATAATCTCTGATTAGTTGATGTCAAGAGACATTATTATTACTGTGTGTATATATGTGAATGCATGACCAATGTGATTCTACAAACTGTATACTCAGAAAAATGAGATATGATATCCCATCTGATCCAAATGTATGATATGTCAAGGTCATTGTACTGTCATGTGTAACTAATTAAAACAAATTAAAAAAAATTAGAAGAGGAAAAACATTTGTGTGCTGAACAGGTGTAGACACAGGCAGCACTTCAGCCCAGAGGACAAAACTGGTATTGCTGAGATAAGGCTCGCATTCAGATAAGCGACAATGTGATCTACATTCAGAATGTCCTGCTACTCTTTCACTCTTATTTGTATTTCTTTTTAATACAGTCTCTCTTATCCAAAAAGGGCGAATGTTTTTACACTCTCCCAAATGGGAACCTAAGTCTTCTCTCCATGTTATCCAGCCACTTGGAGATATGCATGGTTGAATTCTTTCTTCTCTTCCCTCTGTGGAACCTTCTCCATAATCCTGACAACACACTTCCCTTTCCAGAGATGTCCATGGAAATCTGCTGGCATTCTTCTATCTCAGAGGTCAATATATGCATTGAGTGTAAATCTCTAGAGATTTGGTGACATGGCTTATTTATCTCCTGAGCCTAGCATCTTACTGACTATATGGGAACTCTAGACACATCGTAGTGGAAACAGACCACATTTCCAATGCCTGATTCACTGCTTTTCATGGATTTCACTTCTGATATTTCATTTCTCCCTCTATAAAATGAGCATGATTTTATCTTCATGGTGGTACTCTTAGGAAAATTGGGGAAAAAATAACCTAAAGTACTTCCTATAATTCCTGGCTAGCAATAGATACTCAATAATTGACAGACATCAAGATTGTGATTAGAATGAATGAATGAATGAATGCATTCCCTCGTGATGCAGACTGTTTTTTGGTCTTTCAAACTTCCCATTGATGCATGCATCTTACAAGGCACACATCTCACTTTCTTTTATTGTGTCTATTTTCTTCTTTGAGTATGTTACCAAGATCAGCATGGTGTGGACCATCTCTTTGGTCAGATCCTTTCTTCAGTCTCACCTGTCCCTTTTTCATTCAACTGCTTCTCTGTTCTTAAAAACCACCATTAGAGAATGAAAGTCACTATCCCCAAGTTAAGTGACTCTGATAAAGCCCATTTGTCTTGTGGACTAAAAGCTTCCACTGTCTCTATTTATTTGGTGCTCTTCACTAAAATAAGGTCTTTGGTTGACATATATACTTTTTGTGATGAAATACATATTTCCAACAAAAAATTGGTGAATCTGTATTATTAATGGAAGACCTAATTAGTACCAGGAACAATATCATTACATACATTCTCTTTCTTTACTCCTTCCCCCATCCACTATTTTTTTATGCTTCTGTTCAGCCTTGAATCAACAGTTTGTTAGGTAGATGATTGTAAAGAGAGGATATAGAAAATCTTGACATGATCTCTGGAAGTTTCTCAGTGTAAAGTGTCTTCCTAAGGTGTGCTGAATGCCTTGGAAAACAATGCAGTGAGTCAATTAATAAATTTTCTTTATTTCTATTACAAAATAAAGTTGATGCCCGAGCTTTGTCATCAGATACCTTATGTATGGCTTCTCTTAAGAGTGAATTTCTACATTAATAGATTTTTATGAAGGCTAGAGCTGTGATAATTTTGAGAGTATTAACATGCCACATCTTTTCCATGTTAAGTTGCTCAAAACACCTGTTTGATGGCTGAGAATGTTTCTCTTAATTTGTTCCTAAGGATCGACTGAATTGAGTGTTATTATTATTCTTGCTCCTTTCTGAAAAAATGCTTGTTGAATACTAAATTGCATTGTGATGCCTAACTTTCATATGGAAAAATAATTGGTTCAAATTCCCAGATCTTTGTTATATGCTTCCTGGTTATCAATTATTTACCTATTGTTAGGGATGCTGATGGTGAAGGTAGTTTGCATTGAGGCTGCATCTATTACTTTAGGACTTGAATATGTTGATAGTAGATCAGCTTAAAATTTCATCACACTGCAGTCCCTAGGAGTGTGTATTATCAATTTTTCCACATGACATACATTTTATCATAATAAGAAAACAAAGGCTTAGTGTCTGTACTATTAATTACTGTACTTTAAACAATTTTTTTAAATTAAAACACACCCTAGTGACAATATACTTAGAGGTTGTGAAATCCAAGTTGTAAATAAATAGTTCTCTATTTTTGGAATCTAAATATGATCTAAAATTATGCTGTCACCTGAGTATCATGCCCCTCCTTTTTCAAAATTTCTTATTTTTACCCTAGAAAAGCTGGGTTTTAGTTGGCACCAAAGACATTTCTTAAATGCTTTGATGTGCCTAAGAGCAATTGTATATACAAGAAAATCAAGAGTCATTTATTTGTCATGTACAGTTGGGCTCCCCTACAAATTTTTGATTATAGTAATTTACTACCTCTCTCTTGGCCTGCAATGACCCTGTGGTAACATGGAATAATTTTAATAAGGAAGACACTCAGAGGTCCAGAATTTTTGCCCTTGTATTTTTATTCAAATGTATTTATGTGGCCCTTATGTCAGTCAGAGGGCAGGAAGTTAATGGCTTAGAATTAGAATACAGGTTAATTTTTTCAGGCTCTGTGATTGTTTTTCGGGTAGCAAAGTGGAACCTGCCTGATCTGGAGCTAAGAACCCATCTCCCAAGCACACACAGGTAGAAATGGAACAGTTTCAGTTTTCATAATTTATATTTCTACAATAGCAGCTGTTGCTTTCTCAAAGCTCTATGTAAACCAACCATATATCAAAGAATAATAAAAAAATAGAAGACTAATACCCTATATTTATATTCACAATATAAATGTACTATTTATCAGATTTTTTTGTCTTTTGCTATCTTTAGTCAACATTGATATGAAATGGTACTTTGTCTTTTATTCAGAGATCTAATATTTCATTTAAATTTTATTTTATATTAAATTTGTTTTAAAAAATCACATATATAATATGACTATGTAGCTTATGGTCTGATAAGGAAATTTTGAAGAAGGATAATAAATGTTAAGTCAGGACCAGAAGGTAAGTCATAATTCCAGGCAGGCGGACACACCCCTACCATCCCTTTGCCCATAACTAAAGCCAAAATGATGTTGGCATTACTCAACTGGATCTCCAGTCTCCTCCTCTGTATACTCATCCTCTTTACTCCAATGAAATTTCAATATTTTTAAAATTACTACATGACAGCAGAATTTATTTTGATAAAATTATACAATTATGAAATATATTTTATTCTAATTAGGACCCCATTCTTGTGCATATACATGATTGTGAGATTCACTGTGATGTTTTCCTATATATACGTGGGAAAATTATGTCAGATTCATTCCACTATCTTTCCTTTTCCCATCCTTCGTTCTTTCCCTCCATTTCCTATTGTCTAATCTACTCAACTTCTGTTCTTCTCCTTACCCTCCCACCTTATTGTGAATTAGCTTCCACATATTAGAGAAAACATTCTACCTTCCACACTTGGCTCTTTGGGACTGGCTTATTTGCTTAGCATGATAATCTCCAGATCCAACCATTGAAGCTGCCTGAAAGTGGTGCAGATAAAAAAAATTTCATATTGATTTCTGATCTAGTATTATACATTCAACTTATATAATTTTATTTACCTATGAACTAAATTAATTTTCCTTTTTTTGAAATTACAATGTAACCTTAATAGAAATAATATATTATTGGCTAGGCACAGTGACACATACCTATAATCCCAGTGTCACAGAGAGTCAGGAAGATCAAGAGTTCAAAGCCAGCCTCAGCAAAAGTGAGGTGCTAAGAAACTCACTGAGACCCTGTCTCTAAATAACATACAAAATAGGACTGGGGATGTTGCTTCATGGTTTAGTATCAATATGTTCAATCGCTAATACCCCCCGAAAAAAACAGAAATAGTATATTACTATGTAAAAACATTAATACTCAAAAACAAAGAGTGTGTGTGTGTGTGTGTGTCTGTGTGTGTATGTGTGTATGCGTGCGCATGTGGTCTATAATATAAAATAGCCATAGAATACTAAAAGTTATAAACATTTATCATTTGTAAACAATGAAGATAATAACTAAAATTCTGTGGTTCCTGTCTTCCAGTTTTATAACATGAAATGAAGTAAAATTTCAATGCAATTTATGTGCATTGTACACAAAATACAAAATTCCCAATCACTCCCACCCGAAGAGGTCACAATGAAAGGAAAGGAAGGTTTTCATTTTATCTTTTTCACGTATTGGAAGCTAATGATGAAATACAATAACCATCTCTTCTCCTGGACCTTTGCCTGTGATGAAATAACTTTAAAATTCTCAACTAGTTAAAGGTTAGCTAAGCTGTATGTTGTGTTTTCATTTGTTTCTGGATAATGAATCATGAAGATGTTCTTTTACTTATCCACATGCTGGTGACCCACATTTAGGTGACCCTAATGATCTCATCATGTTGGTCATCAAATACACGAGTAGAGAAGAATTCACTGTCATCTCCACTGAGAGCAAAGTGTGTGACTGTCAATTTCCATAGCAGACTCATCACTGTCAGCCTCTCTATAACCTGATAATTTACTGTTACCACCCTAGCAAGAAAATATGATTATCACGTACTTCGATCACTGAGTTTACTGTCATTCTGATTATGCACTTAGGGAGAAATCAAAATTTCTTCCCAAGAGTATGGGGGCTTCTGTGTTCACCAAGTTTCTACTGAAATATAGGAATGACAGTAATTTTTTTCTCCCATGGAGTGCCTGAAGCCAGAGCCTTGTCTTAAAAGTGTGGAGTGTGTGTTAAGAGAGTCCTAAGAGAATGTTCAGAGAGCAGACGGTTGGATACCAAGGGAACTTACCAAGGGAGCTTACCAAGGGTGCCAAGGAATGGGCCAAAAATGTCTGACTTGCTACAGTTGATCAGGCACCTTCCTAATCATAGCTTCAGGGAGTTCTTGGAATTTGCTTACACTGAAGTATAATAAAACAAGTTTCTAGAATTAGAATTATCTGGACTGTAATGAAGACACAGATAGAGAAGTCGTGTAAGGCATAACCCAGAAGAAGCCTTGCTGTTCCTTTAGTGTGTCACTCAGGCCAATACTATTGCCTTGGCCAAGGTCTCATTAGCCACCTGTATGCATTAGGCCTGGAATAGTTCCTGGAATCTCTGCTTTCTGTTTTTATATTGTTCACAACATTTTATATTGAGATGTTCCTCATCAACCTAATCAGAAGTAAAAATGCAATAATCTAGAACAGATTTTAAAAATTCATATGCTTTTTGCTTAGGGTAATTCTGTTTTAAAATTTAAAAATGTAAGATATTAAATAACACAAGTGACTTTGCTTGTAGTTGTTTCTTCTAGTCAGTGATGGGTGCAAAATACATTGTAACTCTATTTCAAATACCTTTGTAATAGAGGGAATGAGGGAAAGGGAAAAAGATAGAGGATCCACATATCAGAGAGACTAGTCAGACTGTGTTTTTTGGGGGACTGACTTATTTCACTTAGAATGATATTCCCCAGTTCCATCAATATACCAACAAATGCCATAATTTCATTCTTCTTTATGGCTGAGTAATATTCCATTGTGTATATATACCACATTTTCTTTTTTTTTTTTTTAAGAGAGAGTGAGAAAGGGAGAGAGAAAGAGAGAATTTTAATATTTATTTTTTAGTTATCGGCGGACACAACATCTTTGTTTGTATGTGGTGCTGAGGATCGAACCCGGGCCGCATGCATGTCAGGTGAGCACCCTACCGCTTGAGCCACATCCCCAGCCCCCCACATTTTCTTTATCCATTCATCTGTTGAAGGGCATCTAGGTTGGTTCTACAGTTTAGCTATTGAGAATTATGTTGCTATAAACTAAGTGGCTGCGTCACAATAGTATGATGATTTTAAATTCTTTGGGTATATATGGAGGAGTTGATCAGGCATCTTCCTAATCATAGCTTCAAAGAGTTCTTGGAATTTGGGTCAAATGGTGGTTCTATTCCAAGTTTTCAATCTTCATATTGATTTCCAAAGTGGTTGCACCAATTACAGTCCCACCAGCAATGTATGTGTGAACCTTTTCCTCACATTCTTGCCAACATTTATTGTTACTTGTATTTTTGATAATTGCCATTGTGACTGGAATGAGATGGAATATCAGTGTTGTTTTAATTTGCATTTCTCTAATTGCTAGAGATGTTGAGATGTTGAATATTTTTTGTGTATATTTTTTGACCATTCTTATTTCATGACCAGTGTAACTCCACATCATGTACAACCACAAGAACAGGATCAATATTATAATGGGTTGCCCTCCATGTATGTATATCATGTCAAAATACACCCTATTGTCATGTATATCTAAAAACCACAAATAAGAAAAAGATAGGCAAAGGAAAGAGGGAGTAGGGGAGGGAGAGAGAGAGAGAGAAATAGGAAGGAATATGCAGAGGTTAAGGAATAGGGTATAAAGAAGAAAAGAGAAGAAAGGGCTGCATAATTCTAGCATATGCATCAGATGAAACAGCAGTCCAACTCTTGAGGCATCTTTCAAAATATTTCACTGTGCCACACTGAGATTCCTCAGCAGGAAGTAAGTCACAGTGGCACTAAAACTCAACCACCTGAAAATAAATGTATTAAGCCATTTGTATCTTTATTCAGGGGAAAGACAAAGTCTAAATCAACTACCTTTAGGAAAATGTATTGAACTAATTTGTTTCAACACCAACACAGCAGGGGAAACCAAAATAAAGCTGTGACCAGCAAGTCAACAAATTCCACAGTAGGAAAATAGGATAAGGAAACATCAAAAGGAGCCTATTGTTTTTAAAAAAGGAAGAAAGTAGCAACAAACTTTGAAAGAGCTGCAATTCTTTTATTGGCTGAAATTTGCATAATTGTGCTATTAGGAGAAAACATTTAATATCTTGTTGATTAATTATAAGCATTGTATTCTGTCTGTGATCTTGAACTCATATTTATAAATGTCATTTCATAAGTCATCTTTTTCCATGTCATTTCAAACCACGCCAGTGCTACACTTATCTGACTCAGGAAGTGTATCGTGGTTAATTGTAGTATCTCAGGCCAAAGTAGATTAACTTATTTCTTTTTTCTTTACATAGTATTTGAAAGAGATGGTTCAGGGTGATATTTAGAGCTGGCATTGAAAACTTCTGGTAGGGGAAGCATTGCTTATTATAGACCAAGAAAAGGAAAAAAAGAATGTTTATCTGCATTAGTCTATGTTCATGCTATTTGAAAACTATTAATATATGTTTTAAAGACATTTGAACAATAGGAGAATTTACAGATTACTGAGCTATTAGTAGAGATTTTTTTTTTTGCTAAAGTCTAAATTGTTTACTTTTTTAATGTCCATTTTTTTCTCTATGTCATTCAGGAATATAAAATAATCTACAATGATGTTCTTAAAAAGAGTTATCAGATTTCATTAGTAGTCATTCTGGAAGCCTTTTTGCCATAGCATCTACCAAATTCATTATCCCAGAGCAGAACCAGGAGACATAAAAACCTGTTCAAAATATTAGAAATTGTTTTATAATCAGCAATATAAAATGTGTCTGAAATATCTTCTTTTTGTTACCTTTAATGTAATGGATTTTACAAAGGTTTCACAATATACAGACATTTACAATTTCATGTTCTACTAAATGATGCAAATATGTGTCAGCATTGATGGGAGAAATCTAAACTAAATTAGCTGTCATCATCTCATAAAGAAGTACTGGGATCTCCATAACAAGAATTTACAGTGTTTCCATATAATGCTGTTATACAGTTTGGATATCAATCATTCAATCATATGATGTAAAAATACATCACTAAACATATGATGGCCTGTCTAAACATGGATTACTGTTTGGATATTCTCGGCATGATAGATAATATTTATAACATATAACATCAAAAGATAAACATGATCATCAGCACATACTGAAAACAACCTGGGACAGGGGTAAGGCTTCAATCCTATATCCCAAACCCTCATCTAACTGTTCTGGAGTTCAGAAGTTTTCAGAGTCTTGAACAATAAAGGAATGAATATGATAAATTTGCTCTGGATAATCAACAGGTATTCAAACATATTCATGTACAGGGACAATATGTTTATAAATATATAAAACATGAATATTCATGGCTTTGTATTAACTAAGGTCATGTTTGTTGCTGGGTTAGTTTGTGTAATGCTAGATTTGGACACAAAATGAATTCTCTGGAGAAAAAAAATTCAGGTTTCCAAGACTTATATTTTGGAATTATGAAAAATAGATTGTGTACATTTGCTAGCTCAACATATATTGATGTGAAAATAAAGTATTAATTGAAACTTTGTGTTTTGGTAATAGTTTAAGAAAATTTAATTTTGTTAACTTGTATAACTCTCAAAATAGACCCGAGAGGTGTCATTATATCTAAATAAGTTTTTCAGCTCATAGATAATTCTTAAAATCTCAGCTCTGTTCTTAAGTCCTCTTCACCTACAACTACCTCATTCTGGCATGAACTACCTTCAGTTGATTGTATTTCTTTTATGTTTATTTGGGAACCAACCACAGCATTAAAACTTCAATAAGCAATCAGTAAATATTGACCATGGGTTAACTCAGGCAAAAGAGTAGTCATTGGGTAGTTCTGGGGTTTTATAGGGCTCTGTTTTTTCCAGACCAGTTCTAACTAGACACATAAGGTAAGCCAAATATTAGAACAATAGAATTATTTTAATAGCTTCACTGTTCAGAAACTACTATTGCTTCTGTAGCATTCAAAAAATAGAAAAATTAATATAGGAAAAACCTATTCCACATACACTAAGTAAATTTACACACAAACTTAGAAAAAAACTATAATAATAAAATTACTTCCATATATCAAGAGGCCTTTAAAAGTTATTAAAGCTCTTAAAAATGAACAATGTGTATTTAATATCTAAAGCATTTACAAGAACATGGGATTTTTAAAATAAAATTTACTTATTGATTTATAACTCTAGCCTGTTTAATAATTTTTACTTAGAATCTTTCATGTTACCTACAACTTTTTACCATTTCCTAAGCATTTTTAGAGCTCCCTCTACTGTTCAAATATGAACATACTTATCAAAATTTACCAAGGAAAGTAAACTGGTTTAGAAACACACTGCTGACTAAAGATTAATATTTATAATCTTAAAAATATATGATCTATATTTGTCATTGAATATTAATTGAAAATATTAATTTCCTCCTATTTCCATCTAAAGTTATCTGATCTTATAATCAGCTCCTAAAATAATGAGAATACTCTTTGTAGTATAGCTTATGGATACCTAAACATTTCTTTCAAAGTTTCACCTCTCTCCCTATTTTATCAGAATGTATCTGTCAATTCTTTTATTAGTTCATGTATAACAAAACTTTGTCATGTACAAAAATACAAAAAAAGCATTTTTAAACTGACATAATAGAAATCAAAAAAGGCTTAAATAGTTTGTGTTTCATATTTGCATAAGTGTGTGAAATTGTATAAGGACTTTTCATCTGTAGAATGCTTGAGGACACACAACTCTTGAGTGAGTTAAACAAATGTTAAATATTATCCAGTATTATGGAAAAAAAACTAGGTAAAGTTTAGATATTATGAAACATTTTTCTTACTAAAATTAATGTTCCAAATGGTGAAGTTTCCTTTTGAGGTGAAGTGTAATTTTCCCACTATTTCTTGTATGAAATAATATATAGAATTTTTCTCTTGTGACTAAATGACAAACACGGAAATATGGGAAGACATAAAATATGTTTATGATAAAAACTTCAAGAACAGCTGTGGAATTTGGAGATTTCTGCACCAAGATTCTGAAAAACAATATAGCAATTAATTCCATGAGAAAACCAAATCAAGGTATTAAACTTTAAAATAATAACTGAGATTATTAATTCAATATTTAAAATGCAAAAATAAACAGAGACAAAGCTTATGAGTGAAGAATATACAGTAGTTCTCTAAAAGAGCTCTAAATTTATATTGAAATTTTATTATTACTTGTCAGAGAATACTAAAATATTTAAATGAAATTGAATTATTAGTCTGTGGATAGAGAAAGTACAGTTTCCCTTGATATTGACAGGGTATTGATTTCTGGATTCTACTTCATGGATCCAACAACCACAGGATGCTCAAATCTCATATAAGAGGTCATTCTATTTGTGTGACACCTATGTCCACTCTTCCATTTACTTTAAATCATCTCTAGATGACTTAAGATACCTAATATAATGTAAATGTTATATAAATAATTTTATATTATTTAGGATACAATAGCAACAAATAAGTCTCTACTTATTCAGTATGGTATCAATTTCCTCCTGATATTTTTGATCCATGGTTGTGGGGGAGGGACAATTGGATTTTATAACTGATTTATCTATTTTAGGAACTGAAAGCATATTTTTTCAAGTTTTAGAAGGCTAATGTTTTTTTAAAAAAAATCAGTGAATATCAATTATATATTCTAATGATTTTCCAAGGTCTAGTTTGGAGCTATAGCTTCTAAAATGCAGTCACAGAAATGTGCGCTTTAAGAAATGACATTATACCCAGGGTATTCAATAATAATTCTTGCTGTTTTAAGCATAAGAAAAGTGAGAAGTAGTGTACATATCTAACTTATTTAACAAATTATTCTATAACATTATGTGTCAGACACTGCTATAAATAATTTACTGAAGCAAATTATTGAAATGTTATAAAAGGAAAGCATTATTCCTATACCCATATTATAGTAAGGAAACTAAAATGTAGAGCTGTTAAACTCCAAGATCATATACAGCTAGAAATTAGTAAAGCTGATATTTACAGGTTGGTATACTGCTTTCAGAATCTAGGCTTCTAACAACTCCTTTCTCTACTGCATGGAGAAGAGAGATTCATTTGATTTTTTTTGTTTCTTTTTTTCTCTCTCTTTTCCTTTTTTTCTTTATTATGTTCTATTTTTTCCCTTTCTTTTTAATTAATCAAGGAGTCAACATTGGATCAGTCTAAACTAAGAAGTTTTGTTCTGGGCTAACTGGAAAAAGAACTACATTATTCCCTATCCTTTATATTTTAATCAAAATGTAATTACACTGTGTGCTTAAATAGTATATGACCAGGTTGTTTTGACATCTTAAAACCTTGTAGAAATCCTTAAAGCCTCCCTATAGGTATCCTTATGCCAAAATAAATACGTAGTATCATCAAAAAATATATATATAAACCTTTAAGGATATTTGCAAATTTTTTTGCATGATTACAGGAAAAGGATTGTGCCTCAGTCTATTTATTGTTGATAATAATACAATATCACAAAACGGAAAACACAATGAAAACAGGTTCATTTCAATGCATGATTCTGATCCAAAGTTGAGGGGCCACGTCCATTGGTAGCTTTTTTGCAAGTTCCACATCCCAAGGTAGCACAGGGCATCATATGGCAACAGACAGGAGACTAAGCAAGAGATCTAGTCAAAATTGTCTTTTATGCAGTCCCTATCTCAAGATAACAAATGAGCCCGTTGTTCCCATGAATGGATTAGTCCATTCATGAGAACAGAGCCCTAATAATGTCCTCTTAAAATTTTTACCTGGTCTCACTTGCCAATATATCAAAATCAGGAATAAATTTCAACATGAGTTTCAGAAGGGGCAAGTAATACTCAAACTGCAGCAGACAATATAACTCTGAATCAGATTCATGTGTGATCCAAAAAGGATTAAGCATCACAATAAAATAAATTTCAGATGCTAATGAAGGATAGCATCTCCATCCATGCTATGTCTATGGCTTTTATCCATCCTTTCCAGGGGACACATGGAAGTGTGTTATTCTTTTGAACACTTTGTACAATCTATATTTTAGCTAACGCCCCAGATCCTTTGCCACTGATTGCATCAATTTCCCTTCCTTTTTTTTTTTTTTTTTTTTACTTTTTAGAATATCAGTTTGTTCCTTTATGAAGTAGGAATTCAGCAACTTAGAGAAGGGAGGGGATATATTTTGGGTTGTTTTGAATAATTATATTTGTTATGTCAAAGTGAACCTCACTACTATGTATACTGCACTAACAAAAATATAAAAAGAATAAATAACTTTAAATTAATTACTCTAGCACTTAGATGCTGCCAACGACAAGGTATGTGTGGACTGTGGGTTCATTTTGTGTAGTGAAAAGGCTTTGCAATCAAATTGATCTAGGTTAAGTTCTCAGTTCTTTTGTGGATCTGGTTTGTGATGTGGGCCATTTACCTGACTTCTCTAACACTCAGTTTTCCCTACAAACTAGAGGGATAATAGTCACTAAACAGAGTGGTTGTTATGGTTCGGATGTGAGGTGTACCCCCCAAACTCACATGTAATACAAGAAAGTTTGGAGGAGAAATGATTGGGTTATAGCCTTAGCCTAATCAGTGAGTTAATCCCGATGAGATTAACTAAAGTGGTAGGGTGTGGTCCAAGAAGATGGGAATTGGGCTGTGGCTTTTGGTATATATTTGTATCTGGAGAGTGGATTTTCTCTCTCTGCTTCCAGATGTGAGCTGCTTCCCTCTGCCACACTATGCTGCCATGATTTTTTTTTTAAAATATTTTTTTTTTTTTTGGTTGTTCAAAACATTACAAAGCTCATGGCATATCATCTTCCATACATTTGATTCAAATGGGTTATCAGCTCCCATTTTTACCCCAAATACAAGTTGCAGAATCACATCGGTATGGAAATGGAAGGAGACCCTCATTGTTACATAAAACTACATATAAGAGTTTGTGAGGGGAAAGGGAAAAAAAAAGGGAGAGAATTAAACCACTGCTGCCATGATTTTCAGCCTCACCTAGAGCCCTAAGGAATGGGGCCAGCCTTCTAAGGACTAAGACTTCTGGAACCATGAAGCTCAAATTAACTTTTACTCCTTATAGTTGTTCTGGTCAAATCTTTTAGTCACAGAAGCAAAAAAGCTGACTAAAACAGTGTTTTTAACCAATCAATTTAAAAATTATCTAGGAGTTTCCTTCTGAAAATATATCAGAGGATTGTCAAACAAACACTTAAGAGTCTGCTGGGGGTCTTGGGAATTCTAACTTTGATTTACTATTTACTATTGATTAGAACCAGACTGCACAGTTAAATGTTAACTTACAGAAGATTAATAAGTAGCAAGTGTTTTTGGTCCACTTGAAAAGATAATCCTCAAAGGTTGCTTTTCTATTGCCCTGTAGGATGTTATAGTCTTGAGTGCAATTTTGCATCATTATTACAGAGATGTTTTTCCCCCACTGAGTCTGTATGGAGCAGCTTATTTTATTCTCCTTTGAACCCGGTTCATCATCTTGTTAGTTGCCTCATTAATTTATGTATGTTTTAAAATTCTTAATGGGAGAATTTCATGCACATGTTTACAAGAGTTCTATTTTTAACTTTGTGTATTTTGGTAAAAGTAGCTAAGTAAGCATTAAAGAATTATATTATTGCTTCCTTCCTTGGGCACTTTTGCAATGATCTACCACGTGGAAAACTCTTGCTTCCTTTGCTATATGAAATGCCCTTTGCTGACATTTCTTTTTGAAATTGTCCCAACCATCCTCCTTGGCCTAGTTTAAATGTTTTCTCCTTCAGGAAGTCTTAGCTAATTCCACAAATCAGAAGTGACTGCTCTCTGTGTTCCCAAAGCATTTTCTTTGTCACTGAAATTAATCATGGTTATTTGTGTATATGTCTTAACTCCCCTGATGAACTCAAGCGTGTTTGGGAGCAAAGCTTTTACCTTGTTCATCATTTAATATACATCAGTCCCCAAACTATGCTTTGCTCTAGAAAGTGTAGAATAGAAAATATTCATTTATTAGAATTAGGCATGCAGAGCTGTGAAATGAGCCAGTTAAACCTGTTATTTAAAAAATAAAATCATTCATTTTGAGTGGATGGGTATAATAAACTCAGGCAATTACCAGTAAAAAGTAAAAAAGTAGAGAAGTACAGAGGCGTTCAAAGTTTTTGTACCTACAAGATTTATAAAGCTTAAATCACTAATAGTAAAAATAGTAAGAAAAATAACATAGAAAGTGAAATCATTCTGGAGACAATTCTCTTTATGTAGCATATAACTTTTAATTATACAAAAACTCAATGTTAGAAAGAGTCTATATTTTATTATATAAAGCAGCATTCCAGTTATAGCTTTAAGTTTTAAAATCATATAAATAAATCATTTTAGTATTGACTGCTCTGAACAAATTTATCACTGCAGACTGTGTAATATATGGTAAATCATATCCCCATGCACATGATCTTTTTCTGTTAGTAAAATTAGAACATATACCCTTTCTATCAAATAGAAACATTATGCATACAAGCTTTGCTAAATCTCCTTGAACTTCAAGTAGGAATGAATTATATACACCTGTGTAATAGAATGCAAGTTCTCAGATTTTAATATGCATACAGATCATTGGGGACAGTTGTTACCATGCTCATTCTAATTTTTGATACTTAAAGTGTACCACAGATTCAGCATTTCCCATCAGCTTGCAGGTGCTAGTTTGTGGCCCATAATTTGAGAAACAGAATTAGAAAACCCATTTAAACATTTTTGTAAGCCAGGCATGGTGGTGCATGCCTATAGTCCCAGCTTAGTAGAAAGTCTAAAGCAGCAGGATTGCTTAAGCCCAGGAGTATGAGGGCAGCCTGGACAACATAGGCAGCTCCCATCTGAGATAAATACATAAATATTTTCTTTCTTTCTTTTTTATTTTTTTTAATTTAGTTTCCTTTTTACATAATCTTTTAAATTTTGCCCTTATTCTATAAGCTTGAGGGTATATTGAAAAAAATATATATTTTTGTGTCTTACCTGGTGAGAATGGGGGGAAAGAAAATTGACCTATGACTTTTAATCCTCTGCTGAAATTGAAAAACATCCTGAAACATTCAACCTTTTAAAATTGGTTTAATATTAGTTATTTGTTTTAATTTTTCCCAATTCTGTACATCTTCAATAGGCAATAAAATATAGAATATTTTTTAAATGGAAAATTCTAGGTGTTCAATTTTCATACTTCTTCTATTACTATAAAACATTTCTTCACATCGTTATATTCCTAATTAGTAAATAATTCTTTATTTGTCACTTCTTAAAGTTGTATATATAATTTTCATAATAATATTAAAATAACTGATCATGTGATTTTTTGATATCGTATGATAACCAGAGTAACTACCTGATATTTAAAAATGTTCAAATTGGAGAATAGGGAATTATAAAGTGGCATTTTGCTTATCACAGACAGATATCTTTGTCTCTTTGGAGGAAGAGAAAGCTTAAGAGACAAAAGAGTTTGTGAGAGACCTTTTCCTCCCTTCTTTGGTCCAACAAATTTAAGTTGCTCTCTATAGAGACAGGAAATTCATTTCTTTATCTTTTCTGAAAGGTTAAAGAAATATTTCTTTCTGGTCATACCTATAACGTACTTGTCCAACCCAAATGTTAGTATGCTAGAGGCAGTATTTTAAAATTCATATTTTAACCTGGAAAATGTCAATCATATAACAATCTCCATAAGTAACCCCTCAGTGAAAGGCAGGAAAAAAAACATAATTGAGATTTTACACCTGAAGTGTGTGTTTGTTTGTGTGTGTGTGTGTTTGTGTGTGTGTGTGAGAGAGAGAATATGAATGTGATAACTTGAATGGTTACATCTCATTTTGCCCAGAATATGCTATAGATCTTTTTGGAGAGTAAAATATCCTCAAATTATTAGCGCAAGGAATATAAAAATTCACAATACACCAAGATAAATTTACAAATTAGAGGAGTTACAATATAAGTTGGAGTTTGTATAAGCATATATTTAAGGGAATCTTATTGGAATTCTACTACTTAAGAAACTCATGTAGGTGTATTAATCATGTTTTCATTCTTAATTCAAGTATGCTACATGTTTGAATGGAGGAATTATTATACTTGAAAAGTTCCTATTATGACTAGCAGCATGCTTCATGTTTACTCTCTCTGAAATTTCTTAGTAAATACCAACATAGCATGGCAATAATAAATAATAATGTGCATTATCTACACCAGATACTGATAGGAATTCTTCTGAGTTGCTACAAATTGTCAAAGTGTTAGCCCAGCTCACATTAATTTTTTTAAAATTAATATTTTTGTTCTTAGTTGTTGATAGATCTTTATTTTATTTATTTATACATGGTACTGAGAATCGAACCCAGTGCCTCACACATGTCAGGCAAGTGAGCCACAGTCCCAGCTCTCACATTATTTTTTACTTCTTTAAAAGAAGGATTGGTTTATAGATGGTAGAATGCCATCAGTACTAGAAATTCTTGAATGGCAGGTCTTGAAGCTGTGATTCTATCTATCTAAATCCAGTTAGATTGTTGTGTTTTAATCTACTTTCCTATCTCTGCAAAGCATTCCATATCGTCAGTGGACTACATATCCCTGGTGTACTATTGGTATAATCACAAATCAAGTGACCCAGATTTTACTGAGGTTTTAAAAGCTTACAACAGCAGATTGAGAATATATGAGTTTAAGTCTCATTAGAAATGAGCATTTATAATCCTTTATCTTCCCTGTGTTGTTTCTTTCTGATTTTTATAGTTTAAATTATTTTCGAATTTATTTATTCATGAGTTTAGTGTTTATGGACTACTTAGAATATACCATGCACTAGTCTAGAAACTAGCTGTGTAATGAGGGTAAGATGGAGTTTAGAGGAGGCTATTAGATGACTCACAATCTAAGTGGTATAATGGAAAAAGTAAACAAGAGAAGACAATAAGGAACATACACAGCCAGAGGGTGGACCTGCAGGGTGCTAACAGGCCACCTAGGAGGGAGGTGGGTAGGGAGGTGGGGGCAAGAGGCTTTCTAGAAACAAGACCCTTTATACACTAGGTTGACCAGAATGATAGGGGTGGCTAGGGAAGGAAAGGGCAATGGGGGCACACTCTTTCTAGCAGAGGAAGCTCAGGTGCAGAGACATGGAAGCAAGAGAGAGCAAGATAAGACTAGGGAAGAGAAAAATAGTATTGATGAGATGTGAGGCAGCAAGTTGGTAGATTTATTGTAAACACAGTTTGGAATCACTCATAGACACACACACAAAAAAGGGAAATAAGAAATCAATATTGAGATTGAGAATCACAGAGTAGCTAGCTACAGGATTGAATGCCTTGAAAGGAAGGCTATTGTGGTGTAGGAGGAGACCAGTCATTTGGGCCAAAACTATGACCCAAAGTGAAAATAAACAAAATCTACCTTGTGGCAGAGTGAAAACTCCCCAAAGTAACCTGTTTCCCTCTGAGTCTAACACACACACACACACACACACACACACACACACACACAATGTTGGTGTTTACACTTACCAAATTTGAATTTGACTTTTGTATCAAATTTACAATTCTGCCCTTGGGTCTTAATGTTCTTCTTTTAAATTGTGTAATTAATTCTTTTAAATAGCTGCAGCATGAACATGATGCTTACCTCAGTTCCAGGGATTAGCCCCGGAAATAGGCATACTTTTTTCCCCCCCACTGAGTTTTATCTTGATCCACAGTGGCATCTAGCAGAGTCAATTATATCACATCAGTTCCTATCTGATTTGGTCAGAATTAACAACTCAGATAAAACATTTAGGTAAGTCTATAGTTAGAACTTGTAGGAGGGATTAGAGATCAAAGTCCTAATTTAAATTTTGAAATAGTTTGTGTGATCTCAGGCAAGACACACTACCTTTTATTTATAAAGATGTTGGATAAGAGAGTTGGTCTTACAAAGTAAAAAGAGAGGAAACATTGAGATTGGCCCTGATTGGCAAGCATTTTATTAAGATGGGCCTTTTGGAAACAGGATTTTCTACTTAAAGTTCAGGCACATTTGGTAGTCCTTGGTGAGCTACAAAGGGCAAGTGAGGAGACAAGGGACATCACAAAAAAGGAAGAATTGTTTAATGTTTGATTTTCTCTGTGTGTGTATTCATTTGTGTGTGTTTGTGTGTGTGTACACACAAAAAATCTGTGTGTACACACAGATTAATGTGCCTATTATTTGTGTGTGTTCATTCCATACTTTTTAGGAAATAAATTAGTAATTTTAGAAA
Organism: Callospermophilus lateralis; assembly: GCF_048772815.1. NCBI lineage: Eukaryota > Metazoa > Chordata > Mammalia > Rodentia > Sciuridae > Callospermophilus > Callospermophilus lateralis. The sequence goes on from NC_135314.1 coordinate 27,852,307, forward strand.
TTATTGCCCCCAATTTTATTCACTCTATGGGCAAATAAAGATACTTTTCATCTCTAAGCTACAGACTTATATGACTTCATCGTGGAAACCAACATACTTTGATGAACTGAGACAAATTTTTAAAATTCATCTTTTTGGTACATTTCATTGTTTATACATCCTAGTGGGAACCCTCCAAATCAAAGAGCCAAGTTTATTATCATCTTTAATTAACACTGTTGAGTTCCTAGCATTTCCAAAAGCACTTTATATAGGCTCCAACCACACCTGAAATGTAGCCAGCAACACCACATAATCACTTTTGTACTTAATCAAATTAGAAGCAATTTAACACATACTAGGGGAACTGGGGAGGATATCTGGATTGAGGGTTTCCATCTCTGAAGTACTCTATTTGGATTTGGCAGTAAAAATCACTAGTACTTACTTAGGGCATCTTAAGCTATCTCATAATCCTTATATAATTGTTTCCTGAAAAGAAAGGATTACTGTCATTATTTAGATAATGAGATGCAATAAATAAAACCCAATTCCTTAAAACATGATATCCTTCTGTCTAATAATGTGCAAATCCTCCACATTTGTCTCCAATCCTCTTTTCTCCTGCCTTCTAATGGTTTATCAGTTGTTTTCCTTCCTTTCCAAACTTTCCACTTTTCCACTCTCTTTGAGAATACTCTTAGAGTATTTGTAGACTATTAAGAGCAGAATCTAGAGCGAGCCTGTCTGTTGCAATCAGGACTTACCAACTTGGAAACAGGACCAGGTTTCACCCCAGCTTCCTTGTCGGTAAATTTAAAACAGAAGTAAGGATCCCATAATGGTGTCAAGAATATTCAGCAAATCTTCATAGGTGAACTTCTACGTTAATGCCTGGCACATAGGAAGCCCCTGAATATTAACAGCTTTTACTTTTGTTGTTATGGACCCTCCCCCACCCTGGGCCTTTCAGTATTCAAATAGATGTTGTAGTATATATGTGAAATCGAACCACCATTCCATATCACTGTTCTGCCCTGTGTCTTCCCTCTTCTCCTCAGTCAAGCTTCCTGCTTTAGTTATCTACACTGGTTGGTTTCCCTTCTCACCTTTCACTCACTGTTCCACATTGTCTGTATGTCTGTTTCTCTCTCTCTCTCTCTCTCTCTCTCTCGCTCTCTCTCTCTTCACAGGCTATACTCTACTAAATTTGCTTTGTTAAGTTCATGTGGAACCCGCTATGACCATGGCTGCTTGACTCTCTCCAATCATCTTGACTTCCTGGCAGCATTTAACATCGCTTATGCCTTCTTTCTTGACCCCCATAGCACTGCATTCAAGTCCACATCTGTGTTCTCCACATCTACATTTTCTATCTCCCTTGTCCCTTTCTTCCTTCTCATACTATATTCTTAGCCCAAAATTTTTATAAACACTATCACTTCATCAGTCATAAGTGTATGATTTCCCATTATCTCTTCTTTAAAGCTTTAAACCAATATGTTCAGCAACCTACCCACATCTGCAACTAGATTCTTGAAGGCATTTCATAGTAATATTTAAACTTGAACTACTGGTCATTAATTACCCTAAAATCTGTAATCTCTCAGCCTTCTTTATTTTATTAAATGTCTCCTCAATAGGTAGAGTGCCTGAAATCAACATCACCTTCCTAAGTCTTTGACTCATGCAAAATCAATCACTGTAGTTTGGCAGTTTTTCCTACAAAGTATGTCTAGGAACACATTCAAGTCTTTCTAGTACCATTCTTCCCACCTCCGTCCAGTTCTTTTGGATCTCTTCCTGGACCACTTCAGTTGCTTCTTAGACTGCGAACACCTTCAATCTTTTTTCCACAAATAATCAGAGTACTTTTGGAAAAATAAACATTGGGTCAAATTAACTCCCTATGAAAAAATCCTTTCATTGGCTTCTTATGCCAATCATATTAAATGAAATGTGGAATTCCATATTCCCAGTAAAAATAGTGTTTCTCTGGTACACTGTGTATACTCTATTCTTTTGCAAAAAAAAAATATATATATATTTTTTTTCATAGTTTCAACTTTGTTTTTACTTTTAGTTTTTTTAATTAATCTCTGAGACTGTAAGCACCATAAAATCAGATAATCTTTTTTCCTCACTAATTTTACAGTGCTTCTAGTTCAACAGATACTTCTTGAAAGAATGAGTGAATAATTAAAGGGAACTTTCACAACTAATACCACAGAAAATTGCTACCAAGTGTGCTATACTGAAAATAAGATATGAAAAAGAAAAAAAAAACTGTATCTTATTTGGAAAATCTCTACTTGAACTCTTGGTTCTTGAGTTTGAAGGGAATTTTATGTCTAATTTGTTTACCTGTTAAGACCAGATGGAGGTCAGCTGGAGCCATATGTATGAACTTTGGAAGCTAACAAAATAGGGCATAAATTTTTATTGCTCCTTCCAAAACAGATATGACTTTGGTAAACTTACAAAACCAACTTTGAGTCTGTTTTCTAAGATAGAAAATGAACACAGTATCACCTACTTTAATCAGTTAATATAAAGATGAAATTATAAAGCACATGAACATGCCAGTAGGCACTTAGATGCCATTATCATTACCGTTTTCAGTCAAGGCCTGCTCTCAACGATTGAGCATCATACTTTCACCTTCACCCTTGAGCCTGAAGGGTCCCCAATGCAGTATGGACGGTGGCAGAGCAGGCCAGCTTGAGTATCCACCCAGTTTTGTCCATACTCTACTGCTGAATATTAGAATATTCATAGGAGATTTTCCCCCGTGGACTGTTGTCAAATCATCGCTAGTCTCCCTGGTTTAGTTTAGTGTTCTTTTAAAGTCATTACCCATTATTACATTGCTAACTTTATAAATGCTTATTTACTTTAGCCTGATTCCTATTACTTTTTCTGTTTTTTACCTTCTGTCTTTTCAGTTTTATAATATCTCCAATTTGCCACTAACCTTGCTACTTGATTTTGTGACTTACTTCTTGGTTATACCATTTAACTAATCTGCTATAGTTTACTAGATAAGATAATTTACTTTTAAATACCTTGTGTTCAGCCCTTTATATCTATGGGTTCCCCTATCCTTGGATTCAACCCAGCTCAAATTTAATATATTTGAAAAAACATATGTTTGTAATAAATGTGTACAGACTTTTTTCTTTTGTCATTATTCCATAAAAAATTAGTAAAATTAAATTACAGCTATTTACATTGCATTTTATTGTGTTAGATATTATAAGTGACCTAGAGATAATTTAAGTATAAGGAAGGTGTGAGTAGGCCATACGCAAATTCTGTATCATTTTTATATGGGGCACTTGAGCATCCAAGGAGTTTGGTATCCCCAGATGTGTCCTGAACTCAATCCCCACTGAACACTAAGGAATGACTGTACTCTGTTTTTCTGAGGCTGGTTTTCTATTTCTGGAAGTTCAGTAATAAGGCATCATGAGCCTTTTCCAGAGACTATAGTCATATCAACAGCACAACTATAAAGCAGATGACCTAACTCAAAAGCAAAACATTCATTTTCTGTGTGAATGGAGTTGGCTAAACAAAACTTTTGGCTCATATAGTTTGTAAGAAAAATAACAAATGAGGCACCTGACTATGGGAGTTTGGAGTTAGTGCCTTTGATTTACAGGCTTAGTAATTGAGGGTAAAATATAAATACTTGAAAGAGCAACAAAACCATATAAAAAGAATGACAGTTTTGAATGCTAATTTGTATGATATAGACTTGTATTTGAGTGAAGAGACCATATATAATGGACTTGGCTTTGGAAAGAAGGTCTTACCCAGGATACTTTTAATTTTTTAAAAGCAAAATAAATGATGTGTTGGAAATTAAAGGGAAGTAGGAAAGTACATTATGATCTTCATAATAGAGATACAGAATTCGAGAAAAAAAGGTTCAAAGAAGTACAGGAATAGCCTGGATAATACAACAAATTAGCCTTGGGAGTAATGGAGAAGAAAAAATATTGATCAGGCAAGATAAAAGCAGCTAATCCATTGTGTTAAATGTTAGACGGAGGAGTTTAACCTTAATTGGTACACAATGTGGAGCTATTACAGACTATTCAACAGTTCAAGTGGAAGAGGAGATTTAAATCAAAAAAGTTGATGAAGAAAATATACTAAACTTAGAACATTTTATAATATCTGTAGTGATTTTCAGGATGTGTCAAGAAATTTATCACTAATTTTAATCACATTAAAAATTGCCATAGCAGAATCTCATGGAGTAGACTAAAGTAGGACTGAAATGAGCCATCATAAGACCCACAACCTAGTGACTGACAGTGCATGAGAAGGTTAAAGATGACTCCTAGGTTTCTCATCAAAGATACCAGGATATTGGTGCTGCCATTGACCCTTCCTGAGAACTAAATTATCCTAGACTTTATCCTTAACCTTTAGTTAAATTATGTTGAGGTTTTTTAAAGAGAAAAATTATTGGTACTATAATTACTCCTCTCCTTTAAAAATAATTCTTCCCCAGTTATCCATAACATTGACCCTTGAAGTCAGGCATAAGATTTTATGGTTTATTTATAGTAATGACATTTAAATGCCAGCTTTATAGCCTGCTAGTAATATTTATGAAAGGATGTATATTCAGGGATTAAAAAAAAACTCTACTGGCTTGCACAGGAAAATATATTTTTTTTTAAAAAATGTGCTTCTCCTTGTGAAATAGAAAATTATAATGCAAATTGGAAAATCAAAACACTGAACCACAGTTGAAGAGATGGTTTATGATACTATCTTTGAATTTTTCAACAATTTTCTCTCTCAAAATTTGTATAGGAAAATCTAAAACAGAGAAATAATAAAGCTAATATCAAACCAGAGCAGCTTTCTTAGATTCACTTGATTCTCTTGAGTATATAAATTTGCTTCAGTAGATAGATTTATGAGGATATTTCTACCTCCCTTATAGGAGATATTCCAATTCCTCTACTTGCATTTATATGATGGTGTCTTGATAACAGTTGTGGCCACCATGGTTGGAATCACACTTGAGAAAACAGTGGTGGTGGAGGAGGGATTTATTTGGGGATGGCACCACCACAATCTAAGCACAGGATTTTAGAAAATAAAAACATTGGCTTGCCTGGAAACTTTTCCTAACACATGAAAGTATTTTTAAGATTTAGTAGCTTATAGACTTCTATTTTATGACATCTCTATTTTTAGACACTTCCTTGCTACAGAGAAAGAACAAGTAATTCCTACAATGTCAAGAAGAGTCCCAACAAATTCCTATAAATTTTTTCCTTGGGGTATACTGTTAAAATGTATAGAGCACCTGACTTGTTTGATGCAGTATAGAACTTGGTTGCAGTTGAAAAGTAGATTTCAGTGCCCAGAGAGCCAGGAGGCAAAAAATGAGTACCTTATTCTCCCCTCCATTATTATAAATATCACAAGAATTTGAGAGCTCCCTGAGGATAGACTATGTAACATTTTAACTGTATGTTTGCAGAGATTGTCTCAGTATCTGACCCATGGCTGATGCTTATTAAATATTTGGTCAAGAAAATGAATTAATAAATGAGTTTGTCCTGCATGGCAATAGAAGAAGGACTAAAGAATGATGAGATAAAGTCTTCCCTAGAGTTCTATATGGCTCTGTAATGTGTTAAATAAATACACGTACACACACACACACACACACACACACACACACACACACACATACACACGGAGACATCTTCTGAGATATTCTACATTGCTGTCCTTAGAATTCATAAGCTAAATAGAGAAGTTCACCCTTTGATATTATATTAAAATACCTGATTCCTACAGCATTTGAAGAACTCTATACTTTCTCTCCTTTGGGGACTTTCACAAGTCCATTTTCCTGCCTGCCTAACTTTCTGTCTCCTTTACCCTTCTTCATTTCCTCTTCTGTAACTGCTCCTTATATGTTACTTACTTCAGTGTTTTCTACTTAGTCTATTTTCCCTCTTTTCCTATATTTTGCAGAGTATACATATAATCCCATCCAATATATTCTTGCTATGTGTTAAATTGATGTTTTAGTCCTAAATCTACTTTAAGCTATATGCTTTATTTCCAATTGCACATTGGACTCTGAAATCACACACCTAAAGTTCTATGTACTGTACTGAACCAGCTTTTTTTTCAGTTATCTTTATCCAATATTGATTCCAACTAAAACTCTAGAAATTATTTTAAATGATTATTGTTCTTTCTTCTTTTTATTTAATAACCACCTGACAATATTTATTTATCCAATATTTATTTACTTATTTATCCAAGAGTCTTTCTGACTCTTCAAACTCGTTTTCTTGCAACTATCTAGGCACCCTGTGGTAGAACTGTTTCCTTAAGTTTTGGCCTATTCTGGCTTGCTCCTATTCCAAGCTAATACTCCCTGCAGCTTTCAAGAAGCATATCTGACCACTCCCTTCCTTAAGATCTTTTGAGGATGCAGTCTTTTCAGCAGAAACCATAGAAATGTCTCATGTATTTAAGATGCTATGTGATTTCACCGAAACATTTTACTCCCAATTTTTTTCTACAAATCCTGTTTCATGTTGTGTCCGCCCCCCACCTGCTGGGAGCCATCAGCCAAGTAGGTATGACAATTTCCTTGCCAGCGTACCCCCATGTTTCTTTAGTGGAAGGACTCATGGAAATAGGACATTTTGCAGGACATTGCATGTAAGGTGACCTTGCTCAAGGACCAGGGCAGGATGTGTGTTTAGGGTGTTCCCCCTTTAGAATAGGGCGGTTTAGCATAATAGGAGATTAGGGTGTTCCCCCTTTAGAATAGGGCGTATCCTGCTGCTGAGTTCCTCTTGAGTTCTTAGGGTCAGACAGTATATTTTGGGAGACAGAAGCCCATGTGGAGTGGATTTGGGCAGAGGAGTGGATTTGGGAGAAGTGGATTTGGGCAGAAAACGTGGATTGCTCCAGAGCGTGTTTGTAGACGGCCGGTATGAGTTCGGGAATAAAGAATTGCTGTTTGAATCTACAAGCTGTGTGGAGACTCGTGATTTGTGCCCAGCCAGAGACTGCGGCACCCCCCTAAATTCCAAAGTTGAAGTCCTAATTCTAAGGCCTAGTGCCTCAGAAGGTGACTCTTTTGAAGATAGGATCTTTACAGAGGTAATAAAGTTAAAAAGCAGTTGTTAGAGTAGGCCCAATATGGCTGGTGCCTTACATAAAGGAGAACTTGGGACATAAAGAATTGCACAAAGGAAGAAAATGTGAAAACATGAAGGAGGAAGACAGACATCTGCAAACCAGGAACAGTGCCCTGGAGCTCTAAAAGGACACCAGCCCTGCTGACATCTTGATCTTGGACTTCAATCTGTGGGACAATAAATGCCTATTATTGCAGTCCCTGTCTGCAGTACATTGTTATAACATTTCAAGAAAACTGAGACAACTCCCACTCTCACCTCTGCCACTACAAATGCACACACCATTAGCCACCTTGCCTTGCTAAACATATGCTACCCATGTAGGAGCCAATTTTCCCTCCTACCCTTGAACAGTACCTCAGGGGAGACTTCCAAGCCATCCTCCTGCAAAATGTTAAGCCTCAATATTCAAAGGCTGGAGTCAAAGCCACTGTAGACATACTTTCCATTGTGTCATAGAAATAAAACTGCTTCATCATAAGACGTTCTTGCTTATTCAACCCAGCTTATCATCTAGTGAATGTCCTGGAGGCATTTGCCATTGAGCAAAGCAAACATTAATAACAAAAACAGCAATGGATATAACAATAATATCTAACAATTACATGCTGCTTATTATGTATTTGTCAGGCACTGTTCCAAACAGAATCCCCAGCCTTACTGTCTTTCTAGTCATGGACTTAGGCAATTTCTTCTCTGAGCAATGATGGAAAATCGTAAGTGTGCAAATTGAGGGAAACCTTCCTGCTTTGTGTTTTGTTTATTCAGATGGGGAAAAGGTTAATATAGTGATGTGCTTCAGGCCTACTGTGAATTTTTATTATGGATTTCAGTGCCATGTTTAACCTAGAAAATGCTGATTTCATTTTAACACACTAAAATTTTTCTTACACAGTTTATCACACTGGAAAATTTTCTTCAAATACAGTATTTCTCAAACTTTAGCAAGAAACAGAATCATGTGGAGGGTTTGTTGTAAGCACAGATGTCTGGGTCCCACCCCTGAGGTTTGATTTATTAGGTCCAGGATGGGACTGAATTTTCATTTTTAGGAAATTCCCAGATGAAGCTGATGATGTTGACCTAGAAACCACATTTTGACAACAACTGATCTAATTCATGATTGTTGAGCAAAAACTTTGTACCTAATAAAAGATTATTGTTAAAGGAAAGAAAGATAGCAGGTTATATGAGAGATGATAAATAATCCATAGTATATTTACAAAAATCAATCAGGTCAGTTTGTTAGTGAGACTGTGTATGTGAGATTATTCTTATTTCAAGTCTGGTTGGCAAAATTAATCATTCGTTAAACAAATATGCACATCTTTGTATAGTTATATGAGTGTATACCTATATATCACAAAATAATCTTAAAAAACAATCTAATGCATAAACTGAAGGCTTCTATGGTACATTCTTATATAAATTCCTTGATTATTTGGTAACAAAAATAGCAGAATTATATTAAGTTATTCTTGTGTTAACAGAGATAATCAATTTCTAGTTTTGTTACTCTGTAGGGCTCCCCCTAGTGTCCTTAACTGGATATAAAAGGTAATACAGATATCCTGGAAATATATGTGTTAAACAGGAAATTAGAAGGTTCTCAAAAGAACTGAAATATTCCTTTAAGATATTTCTTGCTCAGTAAAAACATTTTTAAAAACCTATTCAGGATAGTGCAAAAATGAGAATAATGCTTAAAAAATTATAACCCTCTACAGCAAAAGTATATATACATCTTAAGCATTGTTAAGTGTTTATAGCAAAGGATACATTCAAATGCCCATTGTGGAATTTTTATGTAGGTTGTAGTTTGTTGATGATGTGTTTTTTGGCTATAATTATACATGTAATTTAAAAAACTAGTCTCAAGTTCTTCAGCTTTGGCATGAGTATGATACTTGTTATGGGAATTATTTTCTAGGATTGAGTTGCATACATTCATGAACCTGGGTTATAAGAGATTCAGTCTAGTCCTCTGTCTTTGAGTCCCTTCCTTCTATAGCAGTGTTATCTAATATAAATGTAATGCAAGACACATAACCTGAAATAGTTTTGTGTCATTTTAAAAGAGCAGAAACAAAGATATTAATTAGTTGGCTATTTTATTTATCATAATATTTTCAAAGTTTTCAAATCATAGTATGTATGTTATGCTTATGGCACTTCTTAATTTAAACTAGCTAAAATTCAAGTGTTCAATGGCTGTACATGGCTAATGGTTACTATTTTGCATATCATAATATTCAATCATGTGAGTTATCATTCCCTCTTAGGTATTGAATCAAAAAGATAATTGCAGTCCCTGCCATGAACTATGAGGATATTCTTTGGTTTAAGCTAAAAGCACACTTATTAAAACATCGTTGTAATGGCTTTTCTGAACTAGCAGAGTCTCCAGAGGACAGTCAGGATATAAACTCAGAGGCTAGTGATCAGATGGTAGAGGTCATAATATCAACAAATGTTACCTTGTGACTTCAACAGTCTCGGTTTAAGCCAACTTTAGAGCTTTATGAACTAAAAATCTGCTTCTTTCTTAAATTGCTAAATCCAAATACATAATACAATTACTTGTTCATCTGCCACTAAAGACAGATTTTGGGTGGACTTCTGTCAGCTTTTACATTATGGTGTCCATTGCACCTGTCTAAATGACTGTACGGCTTCCCTTGAGCCAAATCCCCTTTCTTATAAAAACTATGTGAAACCACATTCTTCATTCTCCACATTTTTATTGCTTTTCTCCACTTAATATTAGCTCCAGGAGATTAGGGATTTTCTTTCACTTTTCAATGTACTGTTTTATCATTACATAGTAGGGACCTAGCAAAATAAACGAATTAATTATTTTAAAAACTTGTGATTTTTTTTCAGACTAGAAAACATCAGTTTCCAATTTATCACTTTAAAGATGGCCTTTATTTTGCCTCATTTTCTCTTTCCAAATTTCTTGGTTTATTATGTGGTGAACACATAAAGTAGCACATAGCAGAGATGGTCATTCCTTCCTTATCTATTTGTACTGGGATATCCCACCTAATTCATGTCTTCACCAACATAACTACTCAGCAGGTATAACTTACTTCACAAAGATTTTAGAATGACTATTTATGGCATGTATGATGGAGTGTGTGTGTGTGTGTTTGTGGTGTGTGTGAAATCATTCATGGATTCATGGATATTGGATAGAAAAGATTCTTTCCACATTCTTCAAATTTTACCCATCTGCTAAAATAACTGTTTTCAGACATATTTGATTTTTCCATCCTACCCATCCTATATAGATTTCTATCTGTGTCACTCTTTTGGAGACTTAATACAAGTTTTCAAGATTATGTGACTGTCATGCATTGATGCCATTACACACACGGCATCAAATCCCTATCAGGCATAATTCAGAGCTTTGACTAAGGAAAAAGTCTAAAAAAATATGTACTCATCAGTATACATCTTAAAGTCTTATAAAGGAAAGATTAGGCAATAACAGCTGCTTATATAATTATTTTAAGATATAAATATGTACAAAAGTATTTGTTAAAAACATGCAAAAATAAATGTAACAATATAATATTTAAAAACAGAAAATTATTCCATATTGTGATTAAAAATATGTGGAAAATTTGCCAAATATTTGAGAAAAAGATATCTTATGCCTGAGGATATAGCTCAGTAGTAGAACACTTGTGTCAGGTCTGGCACCCTGGGTTCAGTCCTCAGCACAGAAAAAAAAAATAGTATACTTTTATTAAGTCACCTAATTTGAAATTCAACTTATTTTATCAAAATGAATATATAAGTTCTCTTGCAATATAAAATTATTTATTGTCCCTGTGATACTTTAAAATTCAGAATAAAGAAAATAAAATTTATAGATGTTGGAGTTCCAAATTACCTGAGATCATTCTAACATCATTTCAATAAATATTTTTTAAACATTAATATATTCTTTTCTAAATACATAGTTCAAAACTAATCCAAGAATTCTGATTTGAATAAAATCCTTCTAAACACTAATGGTGCCTTTTATACTTAAATTTATTAAAAGAATAGATCTCACACAAAATAAAAGTAATTATATTCGGTTATTTATCTGTTAATTAATTTGATTATGGTACTCATTTCACAATATATAGAGGTATTAAAACTCTGCACATCTTGACTATATACAAATTTTATCAATTATATCTTAATAAAAATGAAAAATAATAAATGCATGATAAATAAGTTGATAATAAATTTTTAAAAATAAACATTTTTCCTAAGTATTTTGGAACACTCTGGTGAATAAAGAGAAAAACTTTAAAAATTTTCTCTATTGGGAAAAGAGCATCATATTAAAATGGAAGTTGTTGTTGTTGTTATTGTTATTGCTTTAGCATTTACCTAGATAATTAGGGCTAAAGTACAATATTGCCTAAATTAGTAAAGACATGTTTTCTTCAACTGTTTAATAATAATAATCTTTGAGGACATTCTATCTATACAACAGTTCTTCAGTGTTAAATCCAAGTCAGTATTAAATTTAAAGGTCAGTTAACTTCAACGTGTCCTGTTGGGTCCAGGTCTTTGGCGTCCAAACAAAGAACTGAGCAGGACTTACACAAGTAACAGGCAAAGTACAGGTATATTGAAGGTGAAGGTCAAAGTAGCACCCTGTAAAGTACAGAGTAGAGTGGAAGAGAGGCTCAAAGCCCCGATATCTGAAAATTAGTGTCTTATATGCTGAGCTGTGAGATATTCTCTTCCCTATGTACATCTGACTGAAAATGTTACCCCCATTTGCTCCCATTGGTTACCTTAGGACACCTGATTAGAATATTACGCTGTTTTCCCCCATTGGTTACTTTAGAAAACCTAATTAGAATGATGTCCCATTTACCCCATTGCTCATTTTAAAATACTAAACCTATGGCAGAGTTGTCATGATGATAAGTACTCAGAGGTAGGAATTGTAATGGTAATGGGACTTATCTGTCTTGTCTTCTAGTGCCATCCTGTTTATACCCTGCCTCTTCCATTTTGGTTTCCCTGAACTCCTACATAACAAAACCACCTAATCACCAAGAACTGCAGTGCAAAAAATCCCAAACAATTGATTCACTATTAATCAGAGAACACACATCTAAATGTTTCCTTTTAAATGTAGTTGTGATTGGGTGGGGTGGTGCATGCCTATAATTGCAGTGACTCAGGAGACAGAGGAGGGAGGATCTCAAGTTTGAGGCCAGCCTGGGCAATTAGGCAGACCCTATCTGAAAATAAATAAATAAATAAATAAAATGTACTGGGGATGTAGCTCACTGGTAAAATGCCCTTAGGTTCAATGGACAGTACCAAAAAAAAAAAAAAAAAAAAACCAGATAAATATAAATACCCTGTACTGTAATATATTTGAAAGGAAATTTAATCTGTTTGAACAATTCTTTATTCTCCACTTTTAGTTATGCAGAAGGACCTCAGGAAAGTTAACAATAAAAGGTTTGTACCAGATAATTAAGAAAAGAATAGGTTTATAATTTGTATTTCACACACATTTGGATCAAAATGCCATGAATACTTAAAGAACTTTATAAAAGTATTAGGAAAATCCAATATATGAATATGGAAAATTTTTATACTATTTCACTGAGCTTAATAGAAATAAGCTAAATTTTCAAGTTTATATTCACACTTACTTCAGATAAGAGTCAAAAACAAAGTTGTCAGACAAATGTATGCTAATGTTATTTTAACAAGTAATTGAACTTAAAATCAGTCTACCACCAATACTGATGCAAAATACTGAATTCTTAACACCCTTTGTTGATATCAGATGCTGACATTTAGTATAGGTGCAGATTCTGAAAAGACTGATAATACTATTTATACATGTAATTATTTAAATTACCCATACTGCCTCAGTTTAATTGTGTTCACTAAATTGGCATGCATAATTTATAACATCAATTCTGTCAACCATCAATCTACATTTTTAGACAGCAACACATCAACTAAATGACAGGGTAGAATGTTTGAGTTAATTCAGAAATGAAGTTTAACTTTTGAAGTTGGAAGTTTGGGTCTTAAGTACAAGAGGCATATATACATTTGGTGATATCTGTATAAATCTCTTCAAGTCTTTTTCAAAATGATCACAGTTATGGTACCCAAGAAAAAATCCATAGGATAAATAGGTGTAAATCTTTTCTTATTTTTGTGACCATTCTCCATTTTGGAAAATTCTATAGAAATTATAGACACTTTCTCAAAATAATGTGTACCTAAAAGAATACAAAAGGAACTCATTTAGTTACAAATTATAGTTAAATATAATTTATCATGTTATTATAATGTGGTTATGTAATATTATATACAGGTGCTTTGTTGTCAACTGTATGAAAGATATAATAACCAACAAACTTATAAAATGATGATAAAATTTATGTTTAGATATCTGAAACAATTATAATATAATAGGAAATGTCTAAGCCATAGATACTCCTAATGTTTCTATAGTTTGTTGCCTACTGTTATAGAATTTAGTGAAAATAAGGATGGCTTTCCCACATAATGACACACTCATGGATGCCACCTGCAGAACTTCTCAAGTATTGTTGATCTAGGTTCAGAACTTGTGCCATAAAGTAGCTTTGTATTTCCACTAATCTATTTTGCCTTTGTCCTTGAGAATTAAGCCATAAATATGTTTACTTCAGAAACAAAATAATTATTGTGCATTGTTTTAACATATACCAGGCAAAATAGCTGGAAACATTTTCTCCAATCAAATACTTAATTCAAAGAAATGATTAAGAACTATATTTAAATGTAATTTTAATTTTATTTTTAACATTATAATGATGGACATATGACCTTTATATAAACACTTTATGGAAGCAAAAAATGTTCTGGAATTCATGGTATTGATCAAAACACTAGGACTTGTAATATAAAGATTTAGTTATTTCAATCTTATTACACTCAGCTTGATACACTACAATATTGATGTTCTGTTTGCATTTTTTCACAAAGAATGCATTTATTGGTTAACAGAATATTCTACTAATATTTTTAACAGAAAAATGTCACATTTTTAAGAAATAGATTTTTTAAAATGAGAGCACTGTCATTTTTTTAAAAAGATAAAGCATGAGAAACTCAAAGTATCTATATATTTAAGGGAATTTTCATCTACTTTTCCTAGGGCAAATTAAAATGTACATTTTTAGATATAATAGAACATGCACCCTTTAAATATTGAATATGAAGTTAAGACACACCAATTTAGGGTTATTTTTATAACACAGATAATTTACCCTTTTAACCAATTTCCCCATGAGACTCAGAGAGCAGATAATGAAGAAAGTGACCTGAGCCTTACTAACAAACAAACAAACAAACTGACCCAGACAGATTTAAAAACACCACCAAGTTTACTTTCTTCAGAAAGAGTCTATTTTATCAATATATCATAATCACAAATAATTATAAGAAATAACCTTGACTAGTAAAGAATTTGACTATATTTAAACACATTTTATTTTGAAACGACTATGTACTACTATTCACTATGTTACATGCTGGAAAAGTTTTTAACTGTTTATAAAACAGAACCAAGACTGTTTCCCCAACTCTCATCATCAAAATGAACCATATCTTTTATTCCGTGTGTATGACATTAAGAATGTGCTAATCCCGGTCTCCTCTCCAAAGATGTTGGCTTTAGTCATTGAGAGATCATTGAGATTGGCTAATGACCTGGAAAGAGATGTAGGAATATTCCAAGCATGCTTTAAATAATGAGACCATCAGTTCAGATCTGAAGGCACTTCTGAAATTACTGCATTTAAGTTGCCAGGATCTTGATGGCATCTCCAAGAAATTAGAAGATGATTCTTACATACTAAATAATTTGATCAAATAACTGAATATAATGTTAATCACCTTGAAATTGATGAGCATAACATGCAAATTATATATGGCAAGAGCTAATGATCAGCACTTTAATTTGCTAATGATTTTCAGAAATTAAGTGGTTTTATCACGATTTTTCAGAATTAAAATAGTTTGGATATTGTGATGAATTAATATGCATCATCATCTGTTGTTCTTTCAGAAAAAAAATAGTAACAAGAAATACAATTTTAAAAAGTAAATATGAATTAGAAAACTTTAAAGCTTAATCACTGTCTTTTTAAAACTGTTCTTGTTCTTATGGCTGCTGAATGTTTGCTCTTCAATTATTAGAGAACATATCATTAGATATTTTGAATTATGTTTAAAAGTAAGTATATAATGACAGCTATTGTAGTTTTTTAAATGTAGAATAAAGAATGGAGCTCACTGCCTGGTTTTTCATTAAAAGAAACATAAGTATTTAGAAAGAAATGAATTGAAAATAATGGGAATATTGTTAATAAAGTAGCATGTGATCACAGAAAAAGAAAGGGTGTAAGCATTTTATCAGAAATCTTGTAGTCAAGGAGTAGCATAGTTTGATCCTATTGAAGTCATTCAAATTTTAAAGCAGGAAGAATATTTAAAAACATCTGTTTTAGTGAGCTTTTTTGCTGAAGTGAATAAAAGATCTGAATAAAACAATTGAAGAGGAGGAAAAGTTTATTTGGGGGCTCACAGTTTCTGAGGTGTTAGTTCATAGAATGCTGGCTTCATTTCTTTGGGCTTAAGGTGAGGCTGATATCATGGCAGGAGAATGTGGCAGAGGGAAGAAGTTCACATCATGATCAGAAAACAGGCCTCTATTTGCCAGATACAAAATATATATCCCAAAGCCACGCCCCAATCCCCACCTCCTCCAGCCACACTCTACCACTTCAGTTACCACTCAGTTAATTCCTATCAGGGGATTAATTCACTGACTGGGTTAAGGCTCTTGTAACCCAATCATTCCTTCTCTTAACTTCTTGCATTGTCTCACCAGTGAGCATTTGAGGGATAACATATCTAAACCATAACAACATCCATTGCAAGTGTACTTAGCAAAATCTGTCTTTCGTTTCTTGAAAATATAAAATGATATATTGAGATACTTCTGAGGTTGTAGAGTTGCTTGAGAGGAGAATATGATCACAATCTGGTTTCTCTCTATTCCTCATCTAATGCTTCTTTGTCTCTCTCTCTTTATTTCTCCTCTAATGCTTCTCTCTCTCTCTCTCTCTCTCTCTCTCTCTCATGAATGTGAATCAAATTATAGGAGACAGTTTATGGGTGATGGTGAAATTGCAAGGCATCCTCTGGATTTAAATTATCATCATCATTCTGGGTTATCAGGAAGGAGAAAGTAAAAGCAAATGAAGATGAGAGGAAACATACTAATGAGTGACAAATATGTACTTGCTCTATTTATAATTTTTTGTAAGCTGCATTTGAATTATAGGTTGAGCATCACTAATCTTGAAATCCATAATCCAAAATCCTCAAAAATCTCAGACTTTTTGGATGCCAAGATGAAAACATTAGTGAAAAACCCACACCTTTAAACTTTGTTTCATGCAAAAAAAATGTGGAAACTATTGCATAAAATTATTTGTAGGAGAAAAAAATGTGGAAAGTATTGCATAAAATTATTTGTAGGAGCTGCACACAGTGGCACAAACATGCATTCCCAGATACTCTAGATACAGAGGCAGGAGAATTGCAAGTCTGTGACCATCCTTATCAATTGTTTCAAAATTAAGAAAAATATAAAGATCTGGGGATGAAACTCAGTGGTGATATGCCACTAAGTTCAATCTCTAGTACCAGAAAAAAAATGCCTTCGGGATATATGGATAAAGTATATGAAACATAAATGGATTTTGTGTTTAGTCTTGGGTGGCATCACCAAGATTTTTCATTATGTATAGGCAAATATTCCAAAATTTGACAACTATCTAAAATCTGAAATCCATCTGGTCCCAAGCATTTTGTATAAGGAATATTCAACATGTACTCCCATAGTTAATATAATTACTAAAGAGCCATATCTAAACTGTTGTCCACTACTCTCCTGGTCACTTTTAATCTGCTCATTTACATTTTTTTTTTGGTAGTGCTGTGGATTGAACCCAGGGCTTTGTGCATGTGAGGCAAGCACTCTACCAACTGAGCTATATCCCCAATCCTGCTTATGTACTTTTATACATACTAATTTATGTATTTGAGCAATTTTTTTTTCTATCACCTCCTCTACTCCCTTTAACATGCAAATATCATAAGGGCAGAAGAGTGCCTGGGTACAAGGTTAGAGCTCAATGAATGGATTAATAATTGTATTTATTTGTTAAGTAAATAAATGATTTTCCTAACTTTGTTTTGAGGTAAACAGTGCTGATTCACCTTTATAAATTAAATACCCAGACTGCATGGTAGAGTGCTTGTTGACATCACAGCTAAAAGTAGCCAAGTTGTTTTTTTTAATAATAAAACATAGAATAACTATGAACTGTGTGTTTCTATAAAAATTCATACCTTAGATTAAATCCACAGGGTGATTTGGAGTTGCATCCTTGGGAGTGTTTTAGTCATCTTTTTATTGCTATGACCAAAACATCGAAGAAGAACAACTTAGAGGAAGGAAAGGTCACTTTGTTTTATGGTTCAGAGGTTTAGGCCATGGTTAGACAAGTGTACTATTCTAGGTCCAGGGTGAGGCAGGATATTACGGCATAAAGGAATGAAAGAAAAGCACTGCTTCATTCATGTCTGGCAGAGAGGGAAGGGGTAAAAAGGCTTCAAGGAAGATGCACTCTTCCAAAACATGCCCCCAGTGACCCATATCCTCCATCTGTACCCCAGCAGCCCATGGTAACCACACAGACAGTCCATTCAAACTAGAAGGGACTGTTAGGTTATAGCTCTCACAATCCAATCATTTTATTTCTGAACATTCATGCATTAACTTGAAAGCTTTTAGGGGACCCCTCATTTCCATATCAATAGGAATTAGGTCATTAGGATGGAACTGTCATGAATGGGATTAGTTTTTCTATGAGACATCAGAGATATCATCTCTATATCTGCCCTGTGAGAATTCAAGGAGAAAACATCTATTCCCAAACCAAGAGTGACCTTATCAGACCTGACATTGTAGAGATCTTGATCTTGGAACTGTGAGAAGTTTTTGTTGTTAAAGTCTTACCCAATTCATAATAACCTGTTGTAGCAGCCCACTTTAAGATAAAATGCAACTTAGGTATCATACAAAAAGGCCAAGACCATTGATGGGAGATCCTTGCAAAATTATTTCTGCCTTCTCATGAATGTAAGAATTTCAAATATTAATTAAAATAGAACATTCTATTTAATTTCATCACTATCATTTTAATGCCAAATACTGTACAATAGAAAATCTCTGTTTATGGCTCCAAAGGCACAGCAATCCAAAATGCATGTCTGAGCATTATTAGCATAAAAGAACCCAAAGAATCACAGTAGACTGATATTTTTGTGAACCCTATTCTCCAAGTTGGAGAATTCATTCCTCATGGATTCAGCATTTCAATAAAGCCATCCTCCAATCGTCTCCTCCCTCCACAGCCCATTCACCTGGGAATATTTCATGTATCAAACCACAAAGACACTCACTGTGCCCTATAATTATGAGGAGGCAGCTCAGGTTGGTAAGGAGCATTAACATGCTGGCTGCTTTAAGGTGTACAGAACCTACCTTCAGAGCCAAAGTATAGACTCTGTCAATGAGCATTTATTTCTTGAAAGTGTTTTGGGAATCAAAGCTACATCATTTCATGAATAAAATAAGAGAACAATAAGACCATGTTGTATAAGCATTTATATAGAGAACCAACTGTATCTGACAATAATGCAAAAAAATTCGATGTTAAAGTATTGGTATCTTTATGGAAGTATTTATCAGTAATATTATGGAAAAATAGATTAAAATGTTCTGAGTGTTATTGAATGTCCTCAGGAGTGATGAGAGAATGTATGTTAGGGAATAAGTTAGACTAATTTTGAAGAGCACCTCATCTGGAAACTAGGAAAGACATTCAAAAGCCCAATGAGAGGCACTTCAGCAGAGGGAAAAAAAAAAAATGAGGACTTTGGTAGCAGGTAAAATGGGATCTGATATTTACCGACTAGACAAGTGTGGGAGAAATCCTTCAACTCTGAGCCTTGGTTTCGTCATTTGTTAAATGCAGGTAAACATCACAAGCTGAGAAAACACAGATGGCCCTCAAAACAAATGTTTCCCTCACTCCCATTGGCGCTTGACTGAAAGTACAAGGCACTCAACAAAATGTAGTCAGAATACCACATTCTGTTTTTAATTATAATAGAGGTCTGGCATCCCTTAACTCTCCTGGATTAAGTGCTCTACCTTCATAAATGAAAGATACCATCTCTTTGCCCATCCACCATGATGACCCATTGAAGGAAAAAAAAAATTAGAGAAGACATGCTTTTAATCACTATCACTTTAATGCCAAATACTGTACAATAGAAAATCTCTGTTTATGGCTCCAAAGGCACAGCAATTCAAAAGAATAGCTCTGAATAAAAATATAATGTGTTTAGAGCTTTTTGTTAATTTGATAGTGACTTAATCTATACTATAATGCCACTGGGATAAATATATTTAACTTAAAATTTATATTAAAACACCCTAATACCCTAGCCCAACAAATGGCAAATCACAAATACATTGTTATTGAGGATATAAAAATAGAAAAATTGGATATCCATAGAGGAAAGAGCATATCAAAACTAAACATCATACCTTATACAAATGCTGAGTCAAATGAATAAGAACATAAATGAAAAATACAATCTATTAGGTTTTTAGGGAAAAAAAGGAGAAAATCATCAGGCTCAAGGATGAGGTAAAATTCTTTAGAATGGAAAGAAAAAGAACAATCCATAAAAGGAAAAATTAATTTAAAAAATAGTAAAAAATAATTGATAAAAAAATTAATAAACCACATCAAAATTTAAGCTTTTTTTCATGAAAGGCCATATGAAAAGGATGCAAAGAAAAGTTAAAATTGGTAGAAAATATTTTCAAGCCACATGTCCAACAAGAGACTAGTATCTTGAATATATAAACAATTCTCAAACTCAACAATGAAACAAAAATAAAACTCAGATTTACAAAATGGAGAAAAGGCAGGAACAGAGATTGCATGGGTGAGGATAATATACAGATGACAAATAAACAATAAAAGGTTGTTCATCATAGGAAGTTATCAGAGAAACACAAATTGAAACCAAAATAATAGGTCAATACACACCTATCTCAAAAACTAAAATGAAAACAGACAATACAGAATGCTCACAGGGATTCAGAGAAAGTAAATCACAAATACATTGCTATTGAGGATATAAAAATAGAAGAGTTTGTCAATTTTCTATAAAACTAAACAATGATTACCAATTATAATATGAACCAGAGACAGTTCTCCTGGGCATTTACCCCAGAGAATTGAAAACATGTTCACAAAAATAATTGTATGTGAAAATATTATATATAAAAATATCATTTACAACATTATTAATGATAACCTGAAACTCAATAGATGAGTAGTTAAGCCAACCATTGTAAATACCTACCATGGAATATTACTTTGCAAGAAAAAGAAATAGATGACTTGAATGAATTTCCAATTACACTGAGTGAACAAAACCAAACTCAAAAGACTACATATCATTTAATTCCATTTATATAACATATTTTAAGTAACAATTTTAAAAATGGGGAGTAGATTAGTTGTTGTCAGTGGTTAAATATGAGAAGGTATAAAGGAAAGATATGGTTGTTTTAATAAAAGGGCAATTCAGGGACCCTTGTTAAAATGGAACTGTTGGATGTGGTTGTGGATAAGCATGTGATAAAATTGTGTAGAACTAAATACACATATATAAACATGTACACAATGGCAAGTAAAATGGGAAATCCAAATCAGGTGGGTAGATTGTTGCCATGTTAAATTTTAGCTGTGTTTTGCACAAAGCAACATTGGGGAGATACAGATAAAGGGCATATGTTCTCTCTCTTTTGCAAAACTTCATGTGACTCAATAGTTGTTTTCATAAAATGTCAATTTAAAATATCTTTTTGAGGAATTTGTTTAACCTCACCTAAGCTCATTATACAGTATACACATGTTATCAAAGTATCACAAGGATCCGGACCAGGTGGCAAATGCCTGTAATCCTAGCAAGTTTGGAGGCTGAGGCAGGAGGCTTATAAGTTCAAGGTCAGCTTCAGCAAATTAGTGAGGCCCTAAACAACTTAGTGAGATCCTGTCTCAAAAGAAAATCATAAAATGGGGTGTCAATGTGGTTCAGTGGTGAAGTGCCTCAGTTAAATCCCTAGTAGTTTAAAGTTTAAAAAATAAATAAATAAATAAATAAATAAATAAATAAATAAAACCACAGGGTACTCCATAAGTATATTAAGTCTTCATGTTTCGATGAATCAACAAATGACTTCTTTTTGGGGGGGTGGTAGTCTAGGGATTGAACTCAGGGGCATTTGGTCACTGAGCTACATCCCTAGCCCTGTTTTGTATTTTATTTAGAGACAGGGTCTCACTGACTTGCTTAGTGCTTTGCTTTTGCTGAGGCTGGCTTTGGACTCTATCCTCCTGCCTCAATCTCCCAAGCCATTATGATTATAGGCCTGCACCACTGGACCTAGCAAAAAATTTAAAGGTTAATCATTTGGAGTTTTTTTTGTAAATTGTATGTTTAGTTTACATTGATAGACTTTTGATAAAAAATGGAAGGGACTCAATTATATTTTAATAAAAAACTTAAAGGAGAGAAATCTGAAATGTATGGTATCTAAAATAACATGACAATTTAATAATTTAATAATTTAGTTCTAATTCTTCAAAAATATTCTCATAAATTAGTTTCCATAATCTTTAAAAATCATTTATTCTCTATGAACAACAACAAAGAAAGTGCATATGCTGTTAGAATCACAGCAAGTAGAAAAACATATTTAGCTCTATTTTTCTACATTTGAATGTCATTAGTAATTTAGAGGCAGTCACAAAGGGGATATATATATATGTGTGTGTGTGTATATATATATGTATATATATACACACATATAGATAGATATAGATATATAGATATATATAAAGTTTTTAAACCTTATATGTTAATGATCTGAAAATTATTTACCAAAGCATTTTCTTCCAGTTCTATTCATTGTGTTACAAAAATGGTAGGATTTAATCATTTTTATTACTAAATAGTATTTTACTGTGTGGGAATACCACATTTTCTATATCCATTCTCCCACTAATGGACATTTAGGTTGATATTATCTTTTGGCTATTGTGACCAGTGCTACAGTGAACATGGGAGTGCACAT
The DNA here is from genome assembly GCF_048772815.1 of Callospermophilus lateralis. Classification (NCBI taxonomy): domain Eukaryota; kingdom Metazoa; phylum Chordata; class Mammalia; order Rodentia; family Sciuridae; genus Callospermophilus; species Callospermophilus lateralis. Next base: position 27,874,822 of record NC_135314.1, read on the forward strand.
GTGTCTTCAATATACTTATTTTATTTCCTTTGAATATATACCTAGTAATGGAATTGTTGCATCATATAATAGTGGTTCTAATTTATGTTCCTATTGCAGTATAAGAATTTCCCTTCTCATCATCAACGTCACAGTTAGCTAGGATGATTTCTGTTATTCCATTGCATTCTAGGGGTAATATATTTATTAATGTATATTTCAAAATAGCTAGAGGAGAGAATTTTGAATATTTTTCCTAACAAACAAATGATGCATGTTTAAGGTGATGGATGATATACTAATTATCCTGATTTGGTCATCACGCAGTGTGTATATGAATCAGAGTATCACATCACACCCCAGGAATATGTACAATTTTTCTGTGTCAAATAAATCAATAAACAAATAAAAACATTAAAAGGCTCATGTGTTAGTCAGCTTTTTCTCATGGTAACAAAACACCTCAGGTATACAACTTAAAGGAGCAAAGGTTTATTGTGGTTCATGATTTCAGAGATTCCAGCCAGTGATTGCTTGGCTTTACTGTTTGGAGGTAGCAGTATAATATGTCATGGTTGAAGTGTGTGGTGGAGGAGATTTGCTCACTTCATGGCAGGTGGGAAGCAAAGGAAGAAGAAGGAGAGTTGTGGGTTGATCACTCAGAAAACACTTTCAGTCTGAACTGTGTCCAAATTAGAGAGGTGTTTTTTTTTCTTTTTCTTTTTTTAGCCAGCTGGCAACTGCTCTCCTGCAGGACCCAAATTGTCTTTGCCAGGAACAGCATAGAATTGGAGTTCTATGAGGTTTATAAGAGGAAAAACCACATCCTCGAAAGAAAGCAGGATACAAGGGCTGAGAAAGCAGTTAGTGGAGCAAAAACAGACAACCACATCCCGGGTTCAAGCACATTTTGGGACATATGAAGTACAGAAAAATAATTTTTTAACATCTTAGAAACAGCTTACATTATAGTTTCACATGGAAGTCATAAAAATGGAGTCACTATGGCTATATGTACTTATACTTGCCTCTAGCTATACTTTGTACTTAACTATTGTTCCATTAGCCTATACTTACCTGTAACTATATCATCCTATAGGCTTATACTTGTCACCTTATACTGTTCTGTATCTTATTTCTAACAACTTAAATCTTCTGTCTTACAGTTACATGATTATGTTGTCCTATTATTACTTCTTCTAACTTATAGTTAGAGCAGTTTAAGATTATTTATTCTATAACACTTATCACATAATCCAGTTATTCTACTTATATGATTAATATTCCATAACCTATAGTCTATAATTTATAATCTATATAGATTAAGCTCAGACCATAACAATTGGAAGGGGCCAAGGCTCCAAGATCCCTTCAAAGGTGTGCTTCCAATGATCTATCTTCCTTCCACTAGGCCCCACTCCTTAAAGATTCCACAACTCCTAATAACACCAGGGATTGGTGGCCCAGTGTTTAGCATAGATGCTTTGGGGGGACATTTTAATATTTGAAACAAGAAAGAATAATCTCCACTTTTTTCCCTCCCAAATAAGAACATATGGTTGGCCTTACAAGTCAAAGGACATTTATCCTCAAATGTTTTTATGTCCTTTTTTCTTTCTAATTCATTCTTAAGTACTTTAACCAAAATAAATGTTTTCATCGTCCTATGAAATCCATTCTCTTTAAATATATGAAAGCACAAATACATGTTTTTGTTTTTGTTTTTCATTATACAAATGTTTGCCTAGTTCTTGAGGAATCAGAAAATATAATTAAGGAAAAACATAAATCAACAATAATATGATATTCAATTTCCAAAATAGAATCAAATTATATTGAACACTGTACTTTTTATTTTGATGAATAAATAGCTGAAAGAAAAAGAAAAATAGGCTCAGAGATCATTTTGCCACATACAGCCACTAGGAGTGTGTTTTTATGCCTTGGCTGTAAGTGGTGTTCATAGAGGCGCTTGGTCTGCCTTTTTGAAAGAACTGAGCTGTTCCACCCCAAATGCTGGCTGCTCTGCTTCATCCCATGTGTGCTCCTGCCTGGAACTGCATGTGTGGGGAGGAGTGAGTAGGAGGGGCTATTGCTATCACCCTGGTACAGGTGGTCACAGCAACACCTAGCAAGCAGGTAGGTTGGTTTGTTATTTCCTTTTTATCACTTAAATTTTCTTTATACTCTCAGGTAAAAATGAAAGAGGGACATACATATACAGAATGATTTTGAACCTTTACAAAATGCACTGAAATACTTAGTCCAGACACTGATAAACAGTTGTTATAAAAAATAAAAAGAAGAACTCAAATTGGCCTTAAACATCTTTGATAGTCTCAGGCATTAAAATAAAAGGGATTGCCTGTGTGAAAGGCCACTGCTCAACCACAGACTGTTTCCTCAGGTAGAGATGAAGCATTGTGGGTCATCTCAGTCTCCAAAATCCCTTGCTATATTGTAAAGGTGTCATTACTAAATAAATAGCTCATAAATATGAATGTGAGGTTAAGAAAGAGAGATTAGATAGAAATAGCTGTTTGTCTACAGAATAAATAAAACCATTTTAAATAATCCTAGAGAGATATAGTTCTTAAACTTAAAAAGCAGTATATAAATAATTGTATTTTCCAGGTAACACAACCCAGCTAAAAGGCTTTCTTTTTGTTAAACATTATACTTTAATGTTGAATGAATAAATCATACCTTAAGACAATCAAGTGGTAATCTTCTGTGTGAGTATGTTTTGATATCAGTGAGTTCCATTTAGAAAACATCAAAAATTAAATCATATGATAAAATTGTCTTTTGAGTAAAATGGGCAATGTTAAATATAATTGTTACTTAAAAAATTATTAGGTATGTATCTAGTTTTTGATTAATTATGTTTTCTAGTTAAATTTTATACTGAATTCTTTCTTATTGAAGTATTTTAATAATTGAATCTGGACCAATAATTTTCATTATAGTCACACTACCCAAATGTCATTCAGTTTTCATACTTTTGCATAAGAAGATATTGCATAGAAATATAGGCTCTGCATAACCACTTTAGTATGAAGCATTGAAATTAATACAATACTGTATAATCAGAAATGGCCTGCTTGCCCAGGGGCAAGGAAGTTACATTTTGAATCAATATCAACAAAGAAGCTCAACATTAATCCTAGGAAAATTATAAATCATTAAATATAATTGTTTTACATTTATACAAACAAAAACTGAAAAGGGTAAGCCATATAGGTTCAGGATAAGCAAGTCATGTCTAGCATAACTCTGGCAGACTATCAAAACTGGCATGTCAGTGCAATTCCATGTATATGTGCATTTGAACTTCAGCAAGGCATCCCAAAAATCACATTGTAATCGTATAGACTGATGAAAATATTTCAGTGTATTTATACCTTGATGATGGCCATACTAAGCATTTTCATAAGTTGACATAATCTTTCTAAAATATTTATAGTCAAAGTTGCATAAAAGTACTTTATTTTTATTCTCTTCAATATTTTTTGAAGAAGTTTCAGATGAAGATAATAAAGATGCAGATCAAAGATGCAAATTAAACCAGATTCCTAAAGTATAACTCCCAACTTAGTTAAAATTCAAATCTAGATAGCATGTTTCTGATAGGTTCTCCAACTGTATTTTGAAAATGTTGGTAGGTAAAATCAAGCACAAAAACCATATGAAATTTAACTTGAAAAAATTTAAACAATGCTTTGAAAAGTCCTAGAATTTCTAGTTGCATACAGAATGCTCACAGTGTATTTTGTATGTTCTAATAGGCAGAATTCTTCATAGGGAGGCTAGGTAGACAGAACAAAGCATCATATATAAAGGGGCAGACTGAAGTCGAATATTGCCCAGAGAAGGGAGTTGAGGGTGAAAAGAGGCCTATAATCACAGAAACAGATGAGGAAATCAGAGATATTTAGTAGAGGGAATTAAAGAATAAGGGGAGATAAATTTAATATTTTTATTTTTAAATCTTTAAAGATTATCATATGAACGTGAAGGTAGATCTTCTCCCTTTTTCTTTGATTGGCATAGCCTAGTAGAAAATCCAGGTTGGAAGATTAAGTTGTCTTCACTACAGAATTCTTTGTCTTAATTAGGACTGTCCAACAGCAGAAGGGTGACTGTGTAAATAGGATCACTGTCTTTCAAAGACCCTGGAGACAGGATCCTATTATTCGAAGGAAGACTGGGCTAGATATCCTTTCCAACAATTTAATCATTAGGATATATTGTATACATGCTCTATAAATTTTGTACTTTGTGGTTAGAAAATAAATATCCTCGAAAAGAAGGGAGCCCATTCTACTAGAGAAATAAAAGGGTTTCTTGGATTTTCTTTTTAAAAAGGGGGGTGATCTTTTATCCTGTGTATGTAAGCTGGGTTTGCACAAAATGTTTCTTTATATTGCATGACCTAATTTTGCTCTAAATCTATAGAACTACTACATCCCTTGGTACAGTGTAGCTCAGTTTTTAGAAATAAAATCCTAACCATGAACACCCTGTAATATCACTGCAAGAGTCACGATCAAACCAGAGTAAAATGCTCCAAAGATTAATGGAGAAACATTTTATGGTGTGTATTTTCTTCACAATATTTGCTATAAAACATCGAGATTTTACTGAAGGTTTCTAAGCTCTGTGGAGTAGGAATAGATTGATAGCATCTTCAGCCTCTTGATAAAAGAAGGGAAAGCTAAATGTAATTATTTCAAAAGTCTCTAGGGAACTGAGATATATGTCTCAAATGGCACATTATCTAAAATAAAGTCAGAAATACCTTGGGGAAAGCAAGTGGTTCCTTTTACTATTAAAGTCACATTAACTTGTTTTTTGCTTTTGTCTCTGACTCAGTATCTTGATGTTTCTGCTTGCTTTTTTTTACCTGTTTATTTTTAAAACTAAGATCATTATAAAGGTGAGGCAGAAGAGAATAACAAGGAGATTAATACTTGATCTCAGATTTCATTATAAAATATCTTCTACTTTGGGAGGAGGTTCTCTTCTATTACACTGCACTCTTTTGTATATTAAAAAAGTAAATAAGTGAATTTAATAAGAATTAGGATATGTCATCTAAAGTTCTTTCATAAATTCAATATAAGTATATTTTCTATGAATTTATGTATAAAGCTAAATATGGAATGTATATGACATCATGTAAGTATGATTACAAACTAAGTAAATCATTAATAATTTAGAAATTGATATATACATATTTATACCATTGTGTTTTTTATATGCCTTATTAGTTGATGTTTAGCATTTAAAAGAAATGTTTCTTTTATCTCAGTATTTTAATTAATGTGCCATGGCAAATATTTACTTTTCTTATAATGTTGAAAATAATATGTGATACTAAAATAGCCATTCATTCACTAAGCTTTTACTATAATTGCACCAAAATAGTAATCTCTGAAGTGGAAATATATTTTCATAGATGTCAATATTTCTTCAGAGATAGCATGTCACACTCGGAATGCTTCTGTCTCTAATTCATACTTCGCTCGTCACATGCAGTGTGTGATTTGATGTTTCATGTTACCTCCAATTCTATGTCCTGTGTTATAGAAAAGTTCTTGAGTTTTTAACGATCACAGAATTTGTTTCCCCAGAATGATGAATGACATAACCCCTTACCCAGCAAAAGTTGGAAGTCATGCTGACATCTCCCTCTCCCTCACCACAAAAAAAAAAAAAAAAAATTGATGAAGAATGAGTGATGCTGTTTACTTAAAATCTTTAAAATCCACTCTCTCTTTCTACACACACTGAATAGCTCAGCTCCTACCAAGATTGCAAACCTGTTCTCCTTACTGGTTTTCTTGCTTCCAGCTGTTTCGTACTTCATCAAATTCTTTATGAACCTAGAGCCTTTAGAATAATTTATTCAAAGAGAAAATCTTTGCTTATAAAACTTGAATTTGTTTAACAATATTCTTGGTAAAATTCAAGCTTCTAATAATTATATCATCAAATCTATTTTTCGCCTGATTTCTGTGTACTTCTCAAACCCCTGTCTTCTTACTCTGCCAACAGGATGCTATGTGATGGGTATAGAAACCTGCATTAGTACCATCCTCTTCCACCCCTCTGACTTGGTGGTGGTGTTTTTTCCACTTGGAGCATCACTCCATTCTCTCAACCTAACTACACATTGATTAAAAAGAGAAAGAAGGAATCATGGGGGTCTCAGTCTTATAAAGAGTTTCATATTTAATGTGGGAAAGCAGAATAAACATAAGATATGGTGGTCAAGAATTAACCTTTGCTACTCTCTGTAGCCTCATGATTGTCATATATTCTTGCCTTGTCCTTTGCCCCTCTCACTCTGAAGGCACTCACCTTCAGACAAACAGTTCTCAATTAGCATGGTTTGGCACCAAGGAGACAGCTAGCATTGCATCCAGATATTTTTGTTGGTTACATCTAGTGTGAAGAGGCCAGGAATACTGCTAAATAAATTTACAATGCCAAGAATGTTCCTCCCACATGCATCCCAAAATGTCAATAGTGACAATATTGAGTAACTTGATCCAAATTCAAAACATGCAATATCTTGAGCATCTTTTAGAACCTATGGCATGACACACTCTCTTTGTTCCAGTCTTTCTGCAAATGCTTTTATAGGTGTCCGAAGTTCTCTGTTCACCTATTTCTACACTACCTAATGTCACCTGCCTACCTCTAATAACTTGATTTTCTCAATTTAAGTACAACTGTTTTTAGGAGTCCTGTTCTACCACTTCCTTGTTTGCATTGTTTCTTGAAATGTGCATCAGAGCCCATAGCATTCTCTTTATCCCATACTCCTACATACTTTTAATATTCTTTTAATTGTAGATACCTGTTTAAGTATCTGTTCTCATATTCAAAATATAAGTTCCTAAGGGCGGAAACCAAGTCTGGTACATTGCCTGGTACATCAGCCTGGTACATTGCCTGCCTCTCAGTAGCAACACAATGTCTATTTATAAATAAAGAGGTGGAAAATTTAGAGATGGAATTATGACTTTTATGGCATTTACTCATAAAGCTCATCTCCTGACTTAAAGGATTTTCTCAGCCTTAGAAGTAAATATCCTTTATAAAAGTTGAAAATTGAAAATGAATATTTTGTCTAACTTTCTGCAGTTAGTTATATTGTATGCTTAAATTCATATCTGCACCAAAATACATATAATTAATTTATTTTTTTAAATGAGGAAGTAATATAAGTTTGGTGGTTTCTTCAAAGTATCCTTGAGCATTCTTTCATGGAGTGTGTGGCATACATATGAACACATGTATGAAGGTGTAAGCACTAAACATATGAAAGAATCTGTGCAAATTGTGGTCATCTGTCCACTGAGTTTAGTTTTCCCCTTACTAAGGTTTGGGAAGCTAGTGATAGAATGTTTTAAACCACTTCAACAAATCCTTCTTACTGGAAAGAGACTGCAAGGCTAAGCTCAGGAATCTGAAATTGGCATATCAGCATGATTACAAGGAGTTAATGCAGAAGGAATACATTCCTTATATCATAGGTGATAAAATTATAGAATCTTTGCCCTTTTATGTCACAATGGATCAAAATCCTTGTATCTTAGGCTGTCCACGTTGTCCTAAACATATGAGCTATAGAAATCATATCACATTGAGCCCTGGGAAGGCATTTTCACATGATTGAAGATGCCAATAAAAGTGTTTTTATAAAGCAACAAAATGAAAGAACTCGTAAATATCTTTCATAATACTTGTTACCATTATCAGTAACTTGTGCCCGCCCCTGCCTTGCACTAAACAGAGGACAAAAGCATTGTTCCCTGTGAGAGATTTTGGTTTAATTTTTATGAAATACAGGCACAGATATCAAATTATCATGTTTGCCCACTCTCTCTGCTCTGAAAGTTAGGCATATTTATTAGCGACAACACAGCGTTTCAAGCTGGCATTTGGATCATTTCAATAACTAATGTTTGTTTTATCAACAATGGTTTAATTTGACGCGCTGCATAATACATATGCAATAACAGTGCCATGTTTGATGGATAAATGCCTAGGAAAAAAAATCAAATTGGCTAATAAATAAAATTGAATTTTGAGACTCCATTTATTTTAAGGAAACTTGTCATGGGTTATTAGCTGTACTAAATAATGGCTTGTTTATATCTGTGCATAAATAATTTGAAACAAATCGAGGTGACATAGTTAGGACTCTCATACTTCACTTACTGGTAAATATAAGCGAGAACAAGCTTCTCAGTATCTAAACACCAGGCCTAGTCATTTTCAGAAACAATTTCTACTTGTTGAAAGTTTTAACTAAGCTTTTATACATTTAGTGTACGCCTATTTTTTAAACATTCAAAATCTCAAACTAAACCTCTGACTATACCAATGGTCCTTTGATCTCTCCACTTATAAGAACTAACTGAATTTTTAATGTTTTTCTTATGCTCAGGCTTTTTTTTAATTGTAAAGATTCTAGATTGATGGGTCTGGGTGGTTTTGTTGTTTTACTTGATGTTTATTTATTTATTTTAAATCAGTTGAGCTGTTTTCTTAAATTTTTAAATCCCCCAAGCAATTATAATAAAATTTCAGTACTGAGAATTTCTGTTCTAGCTCAGGGTTCTGGTCACTCACATACACTCCTTCATAGGTCTCACTGGGGCAATTGAGATCAAATTATTTAGTACTAATTGTTCCCTTTGTGGGTTTACTGAGCATGTCCTTTCAATACAGTGCAATTCTGGTGCTAAGGGGATTAGCAGGATAGCCCTTGTTCTCAAGGAATTCATGTATAGGAACACAAGTGACAAGATTGAAAGGCAGTGAGATAATTGTCCCAAGAGAAATACAAACTGAGGCTTTGTCAGAGCTTATCTAGATGTGAGAGGAAGGACTTAAGAAGGATTTTGAAGTAGGTGAAATTTAATCAGCTTTGCCAATAGGTGAGGTTACTTGCTTTAACCTGATCAGTGCCTTCATAATAATAATCCAACTACGTAAACCAAGTGTTGTTACTTTATTAATAATAAAAACAATAATTCCACATATTTGCATTTTTCTTTGCAGTGTGCAAACAGTTTTACGCATGTCATCACTTTTGAGCTTTACAACATATGGATGTGCAATTCAGGACTCCTATTTTTAGATGAGGAGTCAGAGGCTCAGAATGTAAATGAATTGCTCAGTTTATAAAACTAGCAAGTGGCAGAGTTGGGTCTAAGATGAATCCTCCTGAGTCTTAAATACTTCAGACCTTTTTTAGCAACTCAATTTGAAGTTGAGAAGTTGCTCAGCTTGGGCTAGATTCCAGGTCTCTTAAAACTGAATTGTTCTCTTAGGATGTGCTGTGCCATACGAACACTTAATACATCATATTTTCAGTAGCTATAACTCAATGTCTCTTTAAAAAAATAACTTTCCAAAAGGTAGTTGGAAATTGATATTCTAGTGTGTCTAATAGGAAATGAAAAATCCACAATACCAGTGTTTAGTCTGATTTTGTGCTGCTGTGACCAAAAGAGCAATTTTAGGAGGAAAAGTTTATTTGGGGGCTCATGGTTTTAGAGGTCTCAGTCCATAGACAGTGGGCTCCATTCCTTGGGATTCAATTGAGGCAGAGCATCATGATGGAAGATTATGGTGGAGGAAGGTAGCTGGGAACAGAGCACAAAGCAGAGGAAGACATCTCTTTTAACAGGATAATGTAAACTCCAAAGGCACACACTCAATGACCCACCTCCTACAGTCATACCCTATCTGCTTATATAGTCAGCACTTAGTTAATCCAGATGAGGAGATTAACATACTGATTAGATTAAGGTTCTCATAACCCAATCATTTCACATCTAAAGTTTTTTGCATTGTTTCACACATGAGCTTTTGGAGGACACCACATATCTAAACCAGAACAACTAGAAATTTCACTATCCTATTGCACTTCCCCAATCTCAGCTTTCTTTCCTTTCTTAGTTTAAACTCTGCAGTCATACTTCACATTTGGATCTTGGGAAATTTTAAAACCTTAGTGCAGAATCTAGAACAGGTCAGGGCAGTGAGAGAATTGAGTGTCTGATAGCTCAGTTCTTCCAACAGGTAGAAATATTTCACACATTTCATCAGAAGCCATGTGTGGTTTCCTGAAGCAGTTAGCTCCTTGGTTCCCATGACTCACAAACAGCAATTTTGTATGAGTTTCCCAGAACCAATGTCCAGTTCAATGATTCATCAGGATTCACAGATTGCAGAAAAGCTATTGTATTTAGAATTATAGTTTATTATTATTTATTATGGGCAAATTTTTTCAAAAGCAAAGTTAGGGACACTTAGGGTAGAATCCAGCACTTCCAGTTGTCTTTCCCCAGTTGAGTCATAGGAACAGGGTTTAATCCTCCAAGCAAAGATATGTGACAGTATGTCTGAAATACTGGCTAAGAATGTTCACCTAACCCTGAATGTAGAGTTTTAATTGGGGATTAGTCACACAGACATGGATCACCTGGGTCAGTGTCTTTACCAACTCAGTCTTTATTCTACTACTTTATCCCCTCCCCAAGGGTTTTAACTGAACAGCATGACCCATGGTATCTGCTGGACAAGAAAATAAGCATTTGCCATAAATCACATCATTAAGTTGACCTACTTGGCATAGTCCAAAGCCTCAGGTACACAAAGATACCCATAAAGCAGAATATTCCAAGGGTTTAGAGATTATCCATCTCCAATGTGTCAAGGCCCGTCCTTTTGGGGGATGTAAATGGTTTGAGCATCTCAAGCCATCCCCGTTGAGTTAATCTTTTATTACATGTTTAGGATTATTATGGTGATATATATTACCGATGGGGAGCACCAGCATTAAAATTTACTTTTCATTCAACACTTATTATTTTGATTAACTTTAGAGTCTAAATAAATAGTCTGCATGACACTTTGTAAGGATTATATATGCTGGGGTTTTGTATTTTTCTATGGTTTTGTTTTATAGTTACTGCAGGCAGCAATAGTATTACAAGATACCTCAGTATATCTCAATTAATACCTTAGCATTTCCCTTATTTTTTTATTCAATAACCAGTAGAAATTGTCAATGAAAATGGAAAGTAATAAAGTTAGCTACTATGCAGACTAGTAGATGGTGCTTGAGAACTTCTTTGTGTGTTAGGTTCTATTCTACCGCATTGACTGTGAATTTGGTACATGAGTGAAGAACGACAGACCCATTCTAAACTTTGATGAAATATGGAAAAGTTAGTGTCAATGGAAAATTACAGATTACTTGGAAGTACGAATTTCCCTCATCTCCTGTCATAATGAAAACTCACAGTATAGGACTAGCTTTTTTCAAAAAAAAATTCTATTTTATCTATGATCAGTTTGCCTTAGGGTTCAAGATAAACTTTAAAATAGAAGCAAGTACCTATCTATCCATGCAAAAATTTTTGAGCACTTGGAGAAATCATTCATGTAAAGATATTTCTCCATGTCTGGGATATCATAAGGTGCTCAATAAATAGTACTTATTTATTGTTACTATCGTTGTTTATTATAATAGTCTTGGAGTTTACAGTGAGTTTTTAGAAGCACTTTCATTAATTGGAGTATTATTATACTTTTTATACAAACAAAACTGAAAAAGGAGATAATGATAGATATATATCAAATAATGACCTAATTTTTATATAGTTTCTTTAGATGACTTTTCCAAAATAAAGTTCTAAATACATTGAAATAAAATAGCATTAATTTGTTTTTACTTTTACTATATCAGCTGAATAGAATAATGTGAGAACCTACAAGAAAGGCTAAATTGTGTTCACCCCCAGGAGTACTTTGGATCCATAACATCTGCTCCACAAAAAAGAAATCAGTTTCAAGGGCCACTTGGAGAATAAATAATCATAAACCCTGAGCAACTAAGTTAAAAGAGAGAATTAGAAAAATTGGGAAGAAAATTGTCTGCCTAGGGCATTTCAAATTATCTTTATGTTTTCTAATGAATTGCCATGAGATGTTTTCTCTTTACCTGGGAAAAGATACTGGGTATATATTTCTTCTTCATTGTATTCTTTCTTCCAGTTTGAGACAGTCACTATTTGAGGTCATTCATAAGCACTACAATATTTATAGAGCATTCTTCTCAGTAGAGGAGGGATATAAACGTTATTGTCTAACTCCAGCATATTATCATTATAAAGTAGCACACACCATTAGAGAGAGACTCAGTGAAGGACATTATCATTATGTATTCGCACACACCATTAGACAGGAGTTTCAACTGCAAAGCCTACTGAGGAGGCTAGATTCATAACAACGCAGCCCTCCTGGGTAATACAACTCAAAATTGTTAAATCATTCAGCTAAGCTGAACTCCAATCCCATGATTGGCACCTAACATTACTTTGAGCTTTCAGTGGTTATTTACTTGGTGAGAAACAGTTCTCTTTCCGTATTCAGATGGACGTCCTAATGAAGCACCCAAGGAATTTTATCTTACTTCAACCCAGGCAGAACTCATAAGAATTAAATAATAATAAAACTAATATAATAAATATCATGGTGCTCAGCTTAACATTTGCAAATACAAAACAATTTTTTAGTTATCATTCATCATTTAAACATTTTTGTGCATAAAATTGCAAACACTATGTAGGGGGAATTATAAATGATTCTGAGTGAACTTATTTAAATGAAACAAAAGAAATGGCACCATGTTTTATTTTAAAATCTTAGCTTTGGGTAATGTCAATGTGATGTTTCTTTGTCCCACCAAATGTCAGAGTTATTTGAATATGATATGACTAAATGCCATTTCTTCATGAGGATTCCTTTAATATGCTGTTTATTCTCATGAAACATTAATGTATGCTATGGATATTTGCCTGTGAAAAGAAAAGGGGACAAATTTTGCACTTTTCAAATGAAAATTAATCTTGAATGAGTTTAACTTGTATCATTTGCATTTTCTATGGATAATGAAAAACCATTTGTAAATAAAAGGTTTATTGCAGAGCAAAAAAGGTTATGTTCAAGGATGTAACTCTCATTTGAAACACATTGTAGGAGTCAGTAGTTTCTGCATTTTACATGACTGAGAATATTTCAGTCCCCAATTCAGCTTAGGAATGTAAAAGAGTAAAGCTAAAAAAAATGTACCACTCAATTATCTGATATTAATTTTATTTTTTTAATATCCACCTTTTAAAAAATGGCTCAACCACCAACAGTCAGAGTAATGAAATAACAGATATATTTACTTGATATTCACATATTTATATGAATATGTGCATATGTGTACATTATGAACACTGGCAAAAAGGTACAGTCTCATAACTAACATAAATTCTAAAGTTTGAGGACTAATCTAATCCTATGCAGAACATAGAAAATAATAAAATACTGACCTTGGGTACATACTTACAGTGAGGTCAACATTCATTGATTAATTATTTGAATAGTATATATGTGCAAATGCTAAGTTTTACACTTTGTTTTTAAATTTTAAATTTTAATTTTAAATTTTAGATGTGTAAAGTAAAATCCTTATCATTGGAAACATTATATATGAGTGAACATGGTCAAGTTTCTTGTTTTCTCAGCTGACATTGCTGTGATGCTTATTTCCTGAAAAGTCACAGATAGAATAAGGGGATGTTGAAAAGTTTTTATTTTCATTGTGCCTGGAAGAGTCCATCAGGATCCCAACTCCTCCTCTGTCCACCAGACACATACAAATAACATTTTTTAGTTTATCATTTGTTAGGTATGAAAATTGTTGAGACAGATATTTTCTGTCATTTTTTCAATATAGGGCTCTCCATATTAGCTATTTTATAGCACCTCACTGGATTGCTTTACTTCTATTGCATTGTCAGATTTTATTGTCAGTAAATAAGCACTGCTCTGTGAATGCAGCTATCCTTCTTAGTAGAAAGAAGTGTCTTGACTTTTTGGTGTACCAAGGCTTTTCATCATCATACATTCAGTACATATTCACATTCTACTTTGCCTTGCATGCTGAAAATGGTTTTACCTAAAAATTTGCAAATGTAATGAGAGATTGGGAAAACCAAGAATGGTGCCTAGTCCAGGAGATTCCAAATTCTATAGATATTTTTTGATCCTATTATATATTTTCTTAATTACAAGCTAATGGTTATTGCCTGGATTCACATCCTACCTACTTAATATGGAAACTTGAACAGTATTTAAACTTTCTAAGCACAAAGTTCCTGATAAGTAGAAGAAAATAATAATAGTACCCATCTCCTAATGGTTGCTCTGAGGTTTAAGTGAACCAATATTTGTAAAGCATTAGAATAGTAGTGACTGAATAAAGGTACTACTTAAGTATTTATTACTGTTATTAGTTTCAATTCAGAGAGACTTTTAAAATAACCTTATCGTAAGTCTAATTTATAAAATTTATTTACTAAATTAAAACAGAAACAAAAATATGACTCTACAGTTTGGTAATAATACAGTATAAAATGCAAAGCAAAAATGCTAATCATGCAGAAATACCTGTCTAAGGAGTAATCATATAAATATGCTGTGGATAACAGTGTAAACTGTATCTTCCATATGTGATGCCATGTTTTGGTTTAACACTCATTTCTTCTTCATCATCCACCCAATTAAAGCATTTGTCAGTCTCTTTAGGAATCTGCACTGACTATTCTTTTATGTGCTGAGTTTTTATCTGTCTCTGGGAGAAAAGAGAGCTCCTTGGCTGAGATATATTCTGTTTAACAGTTCCATCCCTTTAACACTCACCACTTTATCCACAGGATTCAAGTACACAAAAACTTAAGGAGATCAATAGTTTGGCACATAGGATTCTTCATTGTCTGGTTCATGTCTGTCTTTTCATTCTCCATCATTTCTTTAACACTCTCTGCTCCAGCCATAATGTGTTATTATCTTTCAAATTTCTGAGATTTTTTAGGGGGGTGGGGGGTTACCAGGGATTAAACTCAGGGCACTGGACCACTGAGCCACATCCCCTGCCTTTTTTTGTATTTTATTTAGAGACAGGGTCTCACTGAGTTACTTATCACCTTGTCTTTGCTGAGATTGTCTTTGAACTTGCAATCCTACTGTCTCAGTCTCCTAAGCCTCTGGAATTACAGGCGTATGCTACTGTACCCAGCAAATTTTTGAGTGTTTTGCATTTATAAGTATAGTTCCTTTTCCTAGAATGTCTTTCTCTCTTCTCTGTCAAGCTTCTGTGTATACTTCATTACTTGATTGTGGTTTCTATTTCCAAAAGACAGTACTGGGAAGCTGCATATGTTCCAGGCACCTGTCAGTAAAAAAATTTTACCTTTGAACTCCAGTCAGGCCCTGAGGTTCTGATGCCTATGACAGACTTCCTTGACATGAGAGCCTGTCCCCAACTGGCTCCCACTGTGAATTACTGCCACACTCCACAGATCCCTGCAGTCTCACCATGCCTCTCTCAGTCCTCTTGTACTAGTCACTCTCTTAACAGAAAACCTGTGAAGCATTCACCCATGTACTGTCTGAAATTCTTCAGGCATAGAATAGAGTTACAGCCTTTTCTCTTAAGCACACTTGTGACTGAGTAATGATAATTCCGGATTAAATACTTATTCAATATGTGCATTGATCAGAACATTTTTATATATACATTTGAGTGCATTGACATATGCAAAATACTAAAGAGACAATGCAGAAACATCTTTCTTTAAGGTAAATAAGAACAGAAAAGATATCTCACTTTTGTGCACAGGTTTATTTTTGTCTGCTCAGGCATTGGTACTAGATGAGGTTTTGAGGCTTAATGAGTCTCATTGGTTCTAATTAGAGTAACCTTGCTGGAAATAGATATTATTACTCTGCAAATCATGGCTAAATTGCTATTAAAAAATTTGCATTCTATTACATGGCTTATGTCCTAGTGCAGAGAGAAACATCCAGGTTCAACTCCTTAAGTATTTACTAATGCACACCAGAAATTCTGGCCTCACATAAGGAATTAGAGATGCCTGACACATTTTATTCAATCCATGCTCTACAATAGCTTTGGAAGTAATTAGACATGGAAGGCTCTGCAGACTTAAATGGACACAATTTTGTCTGTACCCTCAGAATCCTGATTATCCTGAAATCTCTAAGAATATAAACACTAGTATCATTTGAATTTAGTACCTACTAGGTTCCAATACCTTTATAGTTTTTTAATTTAATTAGCATAGACTTATAAAGCAGCTATTTTTTATGGAAGATGAAATAGAAGCACAGAATAGTTAAGGAGATTTTCAGAGTCAGGAAATATGATGGTGACTTGCATTCTTGCTCTCTGATGATAAGCCCTCTCACTTTGTTTTTAGTAATAATGCACTTATTACAACTAACTTATTTTATCAGTTTAAAATTATCTAATAAGTCCTTATCCACCATAGACAGTACAATGGGCTTTTGGTTGTATGAAAACATAATGACATATGCTTCTTTGTTTCTATCCATTAAAGAAAACTGTGAATATATTTTCACCTGAGAAAAACTACAGATCTAAGTCTATAATGAAAAGTAGCTAATTTATTCATGTCAACCCTTACACTGAATTATAAGCTTTGGTTTTAAATGTCATAGGATGTAGGTTGTAAGGATATCTTACATCTGCTCTGCATTTATTAATTTAGCCTTATGCAAAGTTCAGAACCTGGCATGGGGTGCTTATTCTCTCAACTCATTGCTCTCCAGGTCAAAGTCACAATTGGGGAAATCTGATTGTTGGCCACAAGTCACATGACCATAATTTACTGGCCAGAGTGCCTATAGAGCCAGTTTTAATATCTTTTATTTTAATTCACAACTCTAAAATTAGCCACCCACAGGAATGATATCATTTCTAACAGGAAGTATCACCAATGTCCATTAGAATAGCTCTGTAGAAAACTATAGTATCTGGAAAACAAATTTTCCAATATTCGTGTTTGCTAGTCTAACCATCAAGATAAGTAAATTTTAAATAACTTTATAGAGTGGAATATTTTTCAAGGTTATTCCTACAATATTAAATCATTTCTAATGTCATAGCTTCTAATCACAAATTTGTATTTATCCTTTCCCATCATAATCCATTTCATGTGGTTGCTTAATCCATACCCTTCCTTCATTTCCTTTCAGGTATAATAACATGACTTCTTCTATTAATTTGTCCTCATGATACCAAAACAAAAAACCTGGATGGTTTATAAAATATTAATTTTAATCAAATTCATGCAATGGAATGTGATCTTTATTAAAAGAAATAATAAACTTCTCAAGCCAACCTGTGTAAATCACAGTTTTCTTTATTTTCTACTTTTATTTATACTGACTTCCCTTTGTGAACTCTGTCTATAGAGTGCATAAAATTATAAGCACTCGATAACTTAAGGTGGCTATTGCGTATCTGTATATTTGCTCAATACTTAACGTGCCTAGATTCTTGTTCTAGGCAGCAGAGTCACTAATAAAATATAAATTGAGTCAGATGGTATTAAGTGCAGTAGGAAAAATAAGTGATAAAGAAGTATAGAAAAAGCTGGGAGAAGAGAAGTTTTAAGCAGGGTGGTGAGGGAAGTCTTTGGTTACTGGGCGACATTTGAGCAGAGAGGCTAAGGGATCCAGGGAGGTGGTCCTGTGGCTATCTGGGAAATGCATGCCTGGCAGAGAAAAGGCTCTTAGGCATCATCATGGTTGACATGTTCGAGAAACAAGGGAATCAGTACAGCTGGCTACAGATGAATAAAGGGAATATTAGCAGGAACTATGTTGTTGCGGAAGGGGGTCAAATCACCTGGGGCTTTATAAACCAATATGAAAACCTCTGTTCTTTCTTAGTGGGAGATGGAAAGGCATTGGAAGGTTTTTGACAGAGAAAACTAGGAGTCTTTTGGAAGGATCCCTTTGCCTTTCATGTTTTGAAAAAGCAGAAAGAGGAAGGTCAAAGGTCAAAGCAGACAATTGATTCAGTGAAATGATCCAGGTGAAAGAAAGATTATAGCAATAATCTAGTGTGGGAGTGAGAAGGGCTGCAAATCAGTGTGCACTTCCAGAGAATGCCAGCATAGTTTGCCAATAAATCTCATATGGGGGAACAAAAAAATAGATTTAAAGAATAGGATGATTCCATGGTTTCTGTTCTGAGCAACTGAAAGGAAGTGGTTGCCTTTTATTGAAATGGAGAACACTGTCACAAGGCCTGCTTTCAGTGGGAAGATCAGGAATCAGAATGGTATATGTAAAGTTTGATAAATCCATTAATCCCTAAGAGAAAATGTGATTATGAATTTGAATATAAGACTCCTTGCAAGAGGTCTCTCGGCTACACATATAAACTGAGGAGGTTCCAGTTCCACACCCAAAAGTTGAGCCTGAATGAGACTCTCTAGTGATACAAGGGTGCATGCAGAGAAAAACCCAGAGTCTGAAAGATGAGTTCTGAGCTAGGAATAATGAAGTAGCATTTGCCCAAATGAAAACGCTAAAGAAGGATCAAAGATGTACCATGAAATCCAGGAGAGAGTATTATGTGTTTCATGGAGGAAGTAATTAAATATTTTCCACACTTAAGCTAGATCAAATGGCACAAATAAGTAGCATATATTTTTAAATAATAAAACTAACCACCAACTCATCTACCCCATCATCTAGTATAGGAAATTTTCTTTCTTATTTCCATTTTAACTTTAAGGGACAATTTAAAAGGGATAAAATAAATTCTAAAGGTATCTGTATTTTATGAAATTTCCTTGTTTCAACAGTATAAAAATGTTCTTATATTTTTCAACTTTAACTTGCACAGGCAAGCTCAGTTTGGTTGTTAACTTCCTTCATCTTAGTTTCCATTCTTCTTTAGAATTAACTGGCTCACTTATGGGATTTACTTTTAGCCCTTCTACACTGTAACCTAACTCTCTACATTTGAGTTTCAGTCATTGAAGTATGAAATCTTCATTTGAGCTTTGTAGTTTACCTCAAAGAGCAAATCTAAATGGATTGTGTCTTAACAGTTCCAAAGAGAGCAACAGCATCCACATATTCATGATGTAAGGGATCAAGATAACTGCTTAGCCATGCTCCCAGATACGCATATTATTCATGTATGGAAGCAACCAGCTTTAGCATGCAGATGATGGCTGCTAAGAAATTTCTCACATCAACTGTCATATCCCAACAGTGCAATTTTATAAGAAGATGAAACAACTCTCTAATCCCTTAAACTGTTAATACATAGCGAAGGATCCTTGTGCATAACTAATAAAATTTACATTTACTAAGCTTCAATTTCTTTGAAGGATTGTTTTATTTGATTTTTCAAAAATTGATAAGAAAAGTGTTAAAGCACAATAAACACTGGCAGACTGTACTTGGGAGGGAAGAGGGATGTAACAGGAGTTCAATGTACAAATGAAGCACATCTCAGGGATGCTCGCTTGTTTGTCTGTATTAATTATGTCTGCAGTGGGAGCATAGCAAATGATGTTTCTGAACATGGAATTAATCCTTGTGAGGTTTAAATGATATTTTTTCTTCTTTAGTATTTTTCTGCATGCATGAATTTGAGCTATAATCCTCAAACTAGGTCTAGAAACATAAATGGATACCCCAAAATCACAGGAATGATTGATGACTACAAATTAGTTAATTTTAATATATTATGACAATAGTAGTTTTAAGTCTTTTGGGACACACACACACAAAAAGATTCTATACTTTTGTTTTCAATGACACAGTTAAGATGAGCCAGGAAAAATAAAGCTTTCAAAGAAATTCCCAGCCCTGGATGGTTTCTAAATCTTAGATATCTATAAATAGAATAAGAACAACTCCTACTTAATTGTTTTTCAATTTTGTAACTTTTCAGATCCAAGCCTAGTACTTTTTCAGCCTTTAAAATAAAACATTTATTTTTTAAACTACACTTTCTCAAAAAACAAATCTAGTATTTTCTTCAAAACTTTTTCCTTGCTGTTCTGTATCTGATTTTATCTGAGATGCTCTTCTCTTTAAACAGTTGTAAAAATCTCATTCAAAGTAATTGTTTTCTTCAAGATGGTATATTTTTATTTCGTTTACTCACATCTACATATTCATGTTAATTGGGCTCCTTGTCACTTATTTGGTTCCTTTTTGTGATTTCTTTTTAGTTTTCCAACTTATAATCTCATAGGTCTCCTTTACAAGTAAAAGGTAGGACAACATATTTTTAGGAAGCTTTGAAATACAGTTAATTGCAATCCCATAAACCTAAGTATAAATTGTTTGAATAAGAAGCCTTTATTCCTGAATTTGCACCCTGCTACTCATCACTCCAAACATGTTGAATATATGCCAACTGAACATAGTATAGTGTGAGTGTTGCTGAAGTGGTGATCTAATTGCACTGAGTACACTGTCTTTCATCTGGATTCTCTTGGTGAAACATCATATATTTAGAAAACAGTTGGAACTCAGTAACAGTAAATTGACTGTAGAAATTACACGTCTGGTTGTTCTCAATGACACAGGTAGCTACAATTAAGTCACTTAGATAGAAGAGTAAGTCCATGCAAAATTCATGTTGTCCCTCTACTGAGCCACTGTAATATACCCTCAAGTTTCTTTATTATGCACATCTAATCTTTTATACTTAATTTTAAGTAATTATGTCTTCAGAGGATAATTTTATTGTCAGCATAATTGATGAGTAATGTAGTATAATTTAAGTAAAAGCAGCATTCTTATTACCTATACAAAAGCAATTTCAAGACAACTTGCCCAATGCCCCTGATCAAGAAGATTCCCATCCTTATCTGGAAACTCTAGAAGTTCCCATTGCAGAGAGAGCATAGTTGGTTTATCTTCATTGTGTGTTTTCTAACTTTCTCTATCCTTCTTTGACAGACTCAGTTGTTACCAATACTCTGTCTTTTTATTCTGCTGCTTCCTTTTTCACTGACTCTTGTTTGTAACATTCAATTCCATATTACCATGGAGAAATTTTAAGCTAAGCCAGTTTTGGGGTAAATGGAGTAATCCACAAAGATTCGAAAACTCAGGTATTTGTTAAAATGACTTCACGTGTAGGTTAAGTATTTTTTACAAAATTGTATATGATTTTTTAAAAAACAGATGATCTGTACATAGAATACCTATGGCTAAATATAAAAATCCTTTGACAAAATAAAGCTCCTTTCGTGTTCAAAACACTAAAAAACTAGGGATAATAGTAACATACCTCAACATTGTAAAAGCTATGCATGCTAAACCCAAGGCCAACATCTTTCTTAATGGAGAAAAATTGAAAGCATTCCCTCTAAGACCTGGAACAAGACAAGGATGCCCTCTTCCACCATTTTTATTCAACATTATGCTTAAAACTCCAGCCAGTACAGATTACTTGAACCATTGTTCATCTAAAACTTTCTTCTAAATTTAAATGTAGTGACTTCTCATATCAAGAGATGGTTAAGAAAGACAAATGGGAAACATATCTAAAACACATTTCTCTCAAGCAAATGTCTAAATTCAGATACTAAATTTAGATTCAGATCCTATAATCCAGAGAGAGAGACAGAGAAAGAAAAAAAAAAAGGAAATGTGTAAATTTATTTGTATCTTTTGGAAAAGGTTATTTCTATTATTATTTTAGTACCTTAACCATTTTATTTCCATAATTATTAGATAAGGTAAAACAATAAAGAAAATTGAGTAAAATATAGTCTATGATACTCTTCATTATTCTTGACGGAAAATAAGACATCTAGTTTCAATTCTATTCAACAGAATAACATTAATTATTTAGCTACGTATCATTCAGAAGCCAAGTAATGAATTAGTCATTGATATAACAATGCTCAACTTAGTGTAGGAAAAAACAAAATTTTTTGAGAAAAAAAATATGATATTTCGTAGGCATTAAGATGCACTAGCTTGAACAATAATGATAAAGTTCTTATTCTATAGCTTTTGGGTAAAAAGAGCAAGGATTTTGAATCCCAAGGCATAATGCATAATTTGAGATGTCTCTAAAGATGTATAATCCAAGTTCTGAATAGGAGCACTAAAAATGCAAAAAATAAGCTAATATTATGAACCTAAGACAAAATAATAAATCCATGTCCCTGGAAAACAAGGACTGGGTCCAAAGAAGAGTGTGTTAAAGGGAAAAAAATAGTTCTATGCATAAATTTAGAGTAGGATCAGGATGTTAGATGGGTCTTCCTATTGACTACTGAATATGTACATTGAGGAAAAAAATTATTACCAAAGCTGTCTTCTTGGTTTATTGGTAAGTAATCCCACCTCCCTAGTCTACCAAGAAGAAGTAAACGAATGACTCTAACTACTGGCAGATCATGAGTTATATTTTTTTCTTTTTACTTCTGTGTATATGTGTTCATACAAAGATGTTAGTGTTGAAAAATATCTGTTAGCTAACCACCAGCCAGGACAAAGTTTTCACTTTCTTTCTGCTTCATTAAAGTTTGAAACAACACCAGACCTTTGGTAAAAGATACTAAAATAAAAGGGAATTGTTTGAATATATGTGAATTAAACACTTATCTGGAAATAGCTTAACCAAGAACTTAATAGAAAATGTTTTCATTCGTGTACCCATTCATTCATTCATTTATTCTTTTGACACATCCTAGTGGTGAGATGTTGTGAGATTTTGTACTATTCCCAATTTCTGCCCTAGAAATTGAAGTCTCACAGCAGGCTTAGCAAAGATTTTAAAGTGTAATCTCTCAATGTAAGTTGTCACTAACTTGCAGCCCAAATTTAGAGAAGTCACTTGTTTCAGTAAAGTCCTATAATGCCCTCATCTGTACATGGGACTATCCATAAGCTCTGGTTGAGCACTTGGCAAACAGACCTTGGGAAGGAAATGATAGGTTCACTTCCTTTGTCACCACTGAGCTGTCACACAGCCTTGCTTGCTTTCATGCATTAGCCTGTTCAAGCACATCAAAGAAATGTCTCAGGCCCACCTGTTAATTTATTTCTCTGGCATTGGGTCTACCTGAGTTCAATCAATGATGCCTACGGAAGGCAGCACCAGTGTGAGATAAATTAATACAAAATCTTTACCAAATAAGATAGAATCAATAGCATAAAATTGGGAAAACAAAAACAAAATGAATGAGATTTAAAACTGAAAATTATATAAGGAAAGATTCAAAGTGTCACATTAAGACATTGAGAGTATCACTGTCTATAGGGGGTTTGAAACGTTTAGCAAACTTTTTGTGTGTGTGTGTGTGTGTGTGTGTGTGTGTGTGTGTTGCTGAGGATTGAACCTAGGGCTTGTGCATGTAAGACAAGCACTCTACCAGCTGAGCAACATCCCCAGCCCCATTCAGCAAACATTTTAATTTACATGATATTTTAATTGAAAATATAAGGGTAGATTTTTCATGTAATAACTTTCAAAAGCATGTATGTTTTATGTGTTGATATAGTACATATAAACTCTATAAAATGTTTCCAATAAAGTCATACATATGTGGATGTCCACTATTTTGTAGGTGAAAAAAATAACCAATATCTTCAAATGGCCCATCTCTTCATATACTATGCTAAAATTGCTAGAAGAGCCATGGCTGTCACTATAACAATACAATGAAAAATGTGTTAATCAAATCGCTAGTTGAATAGGTTGTGAAAAATACATTTTTTATTCAGCTTGCTGAAAGAACAAAGAAAAATGCATTATAGTATTGTGGCTTTGAGATGAATACTACTTTTTTAGCCCATGGGGCATGATGTCACAACACGTTTACAGCATTATTATAATTTTAACTAAACCCATACTTTCAAAGCAAGAATTTCAACAATAATATAGTTCAAAATTCTAAGAATAGAATGATTATATGTATCATTACCAGTTACTATTTATAATAGTACTTATTATATAAAACACAAAAGAAAAATGATTTATAAAACAGGTAAGTTCTTTTGTCCTTAAAAACTGTGTAGAAATTTTAGAATTTCCTCATATGCTTATCGTATAACTTTGTAATGAAATTGGACACACAACTTCTTCAGGAGCCATAATCGGTAGTTTCAGAAGATCCCCTGATGGTGATATTTGGGTGAATCTACTGTAAGTCTGGTCCAAAAGAGACACTTCTGGATTGAGGTGAAACGTAAAGAGGAAATAAATCAAAGGAAAATGGCTATTGGAAAGGTCTAAGCACATCTTCTTCATTCACATAAAGTAAAAGACAACAAGGAGAAATACAATGAGGAAGGTAAGTTCTCTTAGAGTATTGAGGGATCCCTGGTAGGATTCACTAAGCACAGGAACATTTTGACAAAGGAATGTGGTCTGATGGAACTGTCTGCACCTCTGGTCCTTCCAGTGATATGTAGGTAAATAATCTATTCCTGGCCACTTCCTAAGTTTTTCACATGGATTAATTTATTTAATCTGCATGATTTTATGATTTAGATGCAATTCTGATCCCCACTTTGTTGGTAAGGACCTGAGGCAGAGGCCTATTAGTTAACCAAGAATAATCAGTTGATGACAGCAGCATTAGAATTTGCATATTCTGAGCCTGCAGCCTCAGGTCTCATCCACTATGCTACATTGATCCCTAGCCAGCATTACTGAGTAGGCATCACCTAACTCATATCATCGGTGGTCTACTATTGGGTATATTTGTGCACAGTATTGACAACCCAGGATGATTTTCAGGGTTCCTACTCAGGTTTTGCCATTGTGTGGCTTTTAGTAAATCATTTCCTTTCTTTTGGAGGGTACCTGCTCCTAAACAATGTGGCTGTTTGTCTGGGATCCTGAATCTCCGAGTTTGCCTTTTCAGATTCTCCAAGTCTGTGAATCATCCTATCATCTTTATATAAATACATTTCATGAGAATTTTGGGCCTAAATAAGCTAGGATTTGGGTTGCATAAATCTCAAGACCTCTAAATAGAATGTTTTTAGTCTATAGCTTTACTGAGATTTTTATGTATTCTGGTCCATCCAGCCTGTAAAATGGGGCTAATAATGCCTCTATCAAGGTACTTCTGTGAGAACTGAATGGCAGATTGTATCCAAATAGGTGCTTACCAAATTTCCATCTTGTCTTTTGTCGTCTCAAGATCCATAAGATTTCATGCCTACTCATCCATTCCCTTTGACCTTCCTGCCTCCATCTCCAGTATCTGTCTCACATTTTGTTGACTAATATTCATAGAAATTATACATTTTGACTTTTTGACTTCTACAAAAGTGATTTTCAAAAACATAGATGTGAGTAGAAACATTTCTTCACAAATCCATAAACATTTCCTCAAAGTTCAACTTTGTTTCTGAAATGTTCCCATTTTAAAATTTAATAAGATGGCCTATTATATTAGACCTCCAATGCTTACCTAGATAAATGATACTAAGAAAACATTTCCTAGAATTGCTCAGCAGAGCAATTGCTCTGGGCTGCTCTAGATCATAACAGAGTGGACAAGTGAGTATCTGCCCAGCCTGTGAGACTGCTTATGAGACCTACCAGCAGCAACTTTAAGGGATTTGTATGTATGTTGGTGATTTTGAGGAGATACATTTGAGATTTAATTATTCACTTTATCATTTGGACACAACTAATAAAATAATAGTCACAAGATACTTCTTATCATAAAAAATAACCACTATGCATCATTTCATGTATTTATTTGCATCATTTATCTTCATTTTGCCTACTAAAAGGTAGAAATATTCTATAAATCTCAAAGGAATAATGATTCCCTAACATAAGGAGAATTTGTTAAGGGTTATTTCCAGATATGGGGAGGCAAGATAGTTTAAATTTCTTTGGTTTAAGAACAAGTAGTAAAACTGTGTTATATGGCACATTCTGGTTAATTATATTGACATCTAATTGTCATGTTTAGTCTGTAAAGCACCTATAAAGAACATTGTGATTAGTGAGATGGAACAATGTCTTGGGCCCAGA
This sequence comes from Callospermophilus lateralis, assembly GCF_048772815.1. Taxonomy (NCBI): domain Eukaryota; kingdom Metazoa; phylum Chordata; class Mammalia; order Rodentia; family Sciuridae; genus Callospermophilus; species Callospermophilus lateralis. Next base: position 27,900,767 of record NC_135314.1, read on the forward strand.
ATGTCCCATGCATTTAAGGTCACCTATTCAAGAGAAGCATGCAAAATTGCAGCCCGAAACAGAGCAAGAAAGAATCTTCCAGTGACAGCCAGGAGCAGGTCTCTGTGAATTGTGACTATCCTGACTTCAGAAAACAGTCTGAATTGACCTGAGTCCAGAAACCCAGATCCAGAGACACAGCAGATCCAAGGAAGCCCAAGGGCAATGACATAGGCAAGGCTTTAGGATCAAGTCTGAGCCAGGAAGAATTCATGAGTATTGTTCCAGATTGGTCTCTGATGAAGCTTAAACAGATTCCTAAATTCAGCCACAGTATAACACAACCACAGCATCTAGGACTCCTGAGGTAACCTCAAAGTTATGATTCTACCACATTATTTACAGACGTTAGAAGCCATGACAAAAACAAGAGATCAGGGTTGCCTCCAGGTGAGATGGAAACAGATGATTTAAAATCTTCTGAGTCTCATGGAGTACGATTGATATCAACCAGATTGAGGAAAAGAGGAACAGGCAGGAAGGATAGAGTGATGACAGCCCAGCAGTAGGGAAAGAGATGTAGTGACTTAAAGGAAAGTGATCCATGGTGATATCAAGGGAAGCTTTAGGACTAACCGAGCAGAAAGGTTAGATGACCTACCTTCCCAATAAACAAATGGAGAGTTCTAAGTGTCCACGCATATTTTAACATTTGCAGGCCAACCATGGAACTAGACAGTAGGATGTATGCTGCTTTACAGCAGCACCAAGGGCACAGGGGGGCCTGGGTGACTGCAACCTCAGAGGTAACCAGCAGGAGGAAGCCTTCAGCAAGAGATAAACCCAGGGGGCTTCGAGGTGCACCAGGAGCTTCAAATTCTACCCAAACTGACATGGATTTAGAGGGGACAGGTAGGAACATACATGCTGATACTCTATGAATATAGAAAGCTTTCAAAGACTTTGTGAACATATGTTTCTACTTTTTTTTAGAGAACCTTAGAAATAAAACCTGAAAAAATATACTTCAACCAAAAAAGTCTATATACACCACACCAAGGAACTGAGGAAGCATAACATAGGGTGAAGGTGGGTGACAGAAGACAGTGATTTTTTAAATAATTTTTTTTACTTGAGTTTCATTTTTCCAGTAATATGTTTCCCACATGAATGTATTAATTTGAAAAAAAAAATAATGATCTGCCCTTCCAGGTACAAAAACTGTCTAAATGAAAGATGGGATTTTGTAATACTAGAAAAGTGCCATTGAATATTATATAATAATCCTTGTTAATATATAAACTATATTATAGGTCAGCAAGACTATTCAAAAAGCTTTTTATATTATCTTCTAGTTTGAAATTAACCTAGGACAGTCAAAGCTTTTATCTTCATGAAAGATAGCCAAAATTCACAAAATACATCATTTATGATCAAGTTGATTTTTGTAGAATCTACAATAACAAGGTTTCTTAAGCATTATTGAGGATTTTTGTAGTATTATAAAGATATGCATATTAATTTTAAAAGAGCAAATTTAATTGTCTGGAATTGACCTTATTTGCATATTCTTACAATAGTATGGACATTTAAAAAATCACCTAGATTACTTTATTTTTAAAATATTGTTATTTATTTTAAAAAAGTGTTTTGAATCATGAAATCATTGTCTCAAATATTTGAACTAGTCTAAAATTTTCAGCTTTGTGCAGATAAATCTTGCCTCAATAACCTTCTGACATTTTTATACAGTTATAAAAGTCCCCACAAAAATGCTTTTGAATGTTTTTGTGACTGTGTGAAATGAATCACTGATGATTCATGAAAATGACAGTCCTATCATTAGCCTTGATAAAATGGTAATTTGATTATCTGATGGTCATGTTGCTCATTCCATTTTTGAGCATGAATATTTAAAATAACTGGAATGGTAAAATAATTCTAATGACAAAATTAGTCAATATTTCAAAAGAACATGTTACTTCACAAGTTCTTTCATTTCCATCTTCAGATAATTTAGGCATATTTTTACATAGGCAATTTTAAAAGTATTGGAAAATATTTACTTTTGAATGAAAATATTTAAACCAGATTTGTACAAGTTTTTCTCTAATTATTGGTCCATGTTTGTGATATAGAATGCTTATTTGTTGGAAAATTTAAAACACTGGTTAAAAATGTTTCTCAATGTAAGTTTTCAGAAAAAGCTTAGTGTCTGGAATCATCTTTAATAGGTTTTGCTGTTTTTTAAAACATTTAAAATGCTAAAGATGAGTTCTTTTATAGCTTGCTTTCAATCTTTCCTATTTACTCTCTTTTATTATGTTTGATTATTATTCTATTATGCTTGATTTTTATTCTATGTAAGAAAAAATGATTTGTGACTAGTTCTCATTTCTGTATTTCAGCTTCAAGATATGGCAAAAATTTTGATTTTCTTTCTTTTAGTTTGGAAATAGTCAGTAATCATTGTGATCTCTTATCTATATAACATATATAGATTGCTCATTTTTTTCTTGCCTTTATTTTGAATTTGTAGACACTTCTACTATTCAAAATGTTTTGACTATTCGGATAATTCTTTTGAGTTCATACTGAGGATGAAGCACCGCTATATTATCCAACACTGGATTTGCCCAAGACCAGAATACCACTTTAAGTAAAACCAACATATACATACTTAAAAAACAAGTTATTACTATCTATCAATAAGCCATATTTCATTTCATGATAATTCACAAAATATCAACACATTTACTTCTCCAATAAATCTCTAAATGATGTACAACTTTCTCAATTTTAAAGGGAAATAAGGCTCAAGCTAGGGGACACAAGGCTTTCGGAAGACTCTTGAAGGTGGGCTTCCAGAGAGAAGCAGAAGTCAAGCTCTGGTTCATCTTGCTCCCCATTCACAAGGTTCTTTGGCTAGCATCCACAGAGAACATGGAGTTTAAAGGTAGCTTTTGTCCATCATTGAACTACCTAAACTGAAAAAAAGAGAAAATTTCCTGGGTATATTTAAAAGTATCTAGAAAACCAATTTGCAAGAAGAATAACAACAGCTAACACATATATAGTGTTATCCAACTAACTTTGGATATATATAACCAGTATATTGACTAGTTTCTACAAAGCTAAAGATTAAAATCAATTATAGATAAAAATACTATAGCCTAGAAAATAAATCTGTTTCTCACATAGTTGTGATTTAACAAGTCTGTAGCTTTGTTAAGTTTTTTGTTGTTGTTGTCTGTTTGTTTGTTGTTTTTTTTTATAACTACACTGTTCTTTCTGCAGCTAGATTTGAAGAAATAAGAGACAATAGTATATGAGAGCTTTGTGTTCACTATCAGAGAAGTTACACATAAGAAAAAGAGAAGGCTAGAATGAGCCTTGTTGTTGGATGAGAAACAGCTTATAGTCTGGTTGTTAATATTTAAACAAATTGTCATAGAAACAGATATTAATATATAAGTATGTATGGGTATGTAGTCCAGAGGGCTCAGAAGCAATTATACCCAGTAGCAGTGAACACAACACCCAAGTGTTGGTATTTAAATGACATTCTCTAATAAAAGGAATCAAACCTTCTTAGAGAATTAGTTATTTCTAGGGTTAGGGTCTACAAATATAATACGCATGAAATATCTATGGTAGCAGAAAAGAGGAAAGTACTCAAAAAGAATCAGAACATGGATCATAGCTCATGGACTAAAATAAAAGCTCTATAGATTAATAATTGAATAAATGCATATACGCAGAATAGTAAACTTCCTTATAAAGATACTCCAATTATAAAATGTGGAAGAATTAAGTCAATTTAACATCACCATTGGATAAAATCATAGTACTATATATCGCATTGATAGATCATGAAATCAGTAGATGAAAGTCTAAAAAGAATCAGGATATGTGCATAGTTCCAGTGTGTCATCCAAGACATTTGTCTATTACAAAGTGAAAGATAGTAGCACCACAGATATAAAGTGTAATATATGCCATCATCTCCATTTGATCTAGGTAAACAGCACTAGCAATGAGAAATAACCACATCACGTATCCCCTTACATGTGCACAGAGGACGCAGTGGTATTAACAATGTAGAAAATCAAAGTAGCCATTAAAAAATTGCAGATAGACTCAAATTAAGATTTCATATTGAAATAACTGACCATGTCTTATCAAAGATGCAAAGATCATGAAGGACAAGGAATGGTCCAAGTCACAACTCAGGCTAGAAGGAAACTGAAGAGACAGAAGAATGAAATGCAGTATAGGATCTTAGAGTCAATCCTGGAAAGGGAAAAAGACATTTGGAGAAAAACTGTTTAACTTCTAATATAGACTATAGTTTGAGTAATAGTAATATGCTAATTTCAACTTCATGAATTTTTGAAATTTTTATCTTATTATGGAAAGTTTTTGAAGCTGATGTCAGATTATTTGAAACTCCATTGTTTTGGGAAATATTTGGTAAATTTTAAATGATTTCTGAATTAAAATATAAAAATATAAATCTATGACAACATTAGAGGATAGGTAGTGTCATCTCCATTTTGCAGAGAAAGAATCTAAAGAACAGAAATTAATAAACTTGTCAAAGAACACCAAGTTAGAAAATTGCAGAACTAGAACTCAAATCCTGTCTGGCTTCAGTTCAGGAATTTTAACACTGTGATTTGGTTTGGTTTCAGGCTCTGATTTGAAAATATTTGTACCTGCTCCTAATACTACTTTGACCTGCTATGAAACTACAGTATTACATAAACATAACCCTGAAAAAACACATATTTCATAATATTCAATGCTATATAAGAAGACTTCATTCTCTTGCAGCAATTTTTAATCAAATGTCAAACCAGGAAATATTAAATTAAATCTTACAAAGTATCTAAATTGAAGTATTTATATTCAAACATGAAAATGAATCCATAGTGCTTTTATGCTTCATTACTAAAAATTCATTAATAATAAAGAATATAATGACAGACAGTTACTAATGCAATAAAGTTGCTAATATGAAATGAAAAATTGCTAATAATGTATTTTATTACATTCTAAGAAAGCTTTAGGTGGCTGTGTCCTGGTTCTGAATTTGTTATAGATAATTAGTAGTATAGGTCTTTATATGAAAATAAATCATTTTATTATTGGATAAAATAAAAATTTAAAACTTATAATTCTTCTGAGTATTGCAAAAATTTAAACCCTTTACTTATATATAATCAGCAAACAGAAGTCAGTGTATAAAGTGTATTATATGATCATTTTCTTTTGTTCAATAACATTTGTAATTATAGGATTAAGAAAGTCATTTATAGCAATTCACTTCAAAGAAAAAAAACTGTATTAAATTACAAATAAGATTAATGTGAACTATGTGAAAACACATTATGATAGTTAAAAAATTCTAAGGGATTTAAGTGAAATCTTAGATTCTAAGATTTCACACCTCGTAGTTCACAAATTTTAAACTGGAAAGAAAAAAATAATTTTTCTATGATGGTATGATATTCTAATAATTAAAATTCACCTTACTCTGACAGCATGATATTTAATAAATTTATAATCTGTCATATTTAAAAAACTAAGAATGTTGAAAATGTTAAATACAGAAACAACATCTTATTTAATAAACATTGAAGTCAAACCAGAAACAAAGAGGGTGTACAAGAACATTTTTATAATATTAGTTTGTGCTTTGTTATAGCTTGATATATTATTTATGACTACTTCTACTTTCTGCTCTTAAAACACACAGGGAAAATGCTATCCAGATCTGTTAAGGCTTCCTGAAAAGTACTTGTAACGAAAGCTTTTTCATTTAATGGTTAAAAAAAAAAAAGTAAATAGAATTTATGTCTGTCCTGGGCCCAATTAAACTTCCATTCAAACTTGTCCTGACCGGAAAATAAATTACCTATGGATTCTGAATAAAGGTTTTTACACACTTGGAAGGGGGAAAAAAAGTACATCTGTGGAGAACTATGATTTATGAAAGTATTGATTTCTTTGTTAAATAATGAATTAGATGTCCTACCACAATATTATTTATCAAACTTTTTTGTCATATAATTAAATTGTCACATAATGGATTGTACCCATATAGATTCATTAAATATTAAAAACTACATGTGACACTACTCACCTTATCTTTGGCTAACAACACATTTCCTCTGTTCTTTTCCATTAAGGTCAATAATGGCAGCCACCATCCTTAATATCCAAGCTTGTAGCCTTTGCTTACCAAGGCTGCAGCGGCCATGAGGACATTCCCTTAGCTTATGCCAGAAAAACCTACAGTGATTGAAATTATCCAAGCTTGGTAGGCAAGTGACAAGAAAAAAAAAATTCTATTCAATCTAAGACAAGTTAATGGATAAGTAAAAGGAAAAAAATGTTTAAAAACAAATAATTTAGACATTAAAATATATTTATATTTATCAGCCCTACCCACTATTTTCCCTGAAAACTGCTATGCCCTGTCTTGGCTTAGGTTCTTGGTATTTTTTTTTCCTTTCTTTTTTTCCCTCAGCCAGCCTGCTGGCCCTCCATATATTATAACAACTACAGCCACCCACAAAGAGTCACCAGCTGCATAAATGTATTTCTGCCTTCCCCTGATCACTAACCCATATTCCCACTTGCACTGACCTTCCCCTAGGACTAACACGAAGTCTTCACCATAATTAATACTTTTGGTAGCCACATAATCCATCTCCACTCCCTCCTTCCCCACAATGTAATGGATTCTTGTTTCTCCACACTTGACATTCAAGAGCTGACATTGTTTTGGAACTGAATTCCTGTATCCCATTAACCACATCCACAGCTGTACAGGGCAGTTTTGTGTGGACTGGGAGATGCTGAGGCAGTTAATATTCATAAAAGATTACATTAATTGAATGCTTACTCTATGTCAGGCATTATGATAAACTTTTTACATGCATTATCTTAGTCCATCATAATGACAACTCTGTAAAATGAGTATGCAGAATTTTCTTGCTTCATTTTTGAGAATACTGCAGATTAAAAGGATTTGGTAATATTTCTAGGTCACAGTGCTAGGAAGTAACTGCAGAATCCCCAAATCATATATGTCAGACTTCAGTACCCATGTTAATGGACTCTGCTCCATTGCTTCAAGGTGAATGGGTAAAAATAAAAACAGAAGACCACAGGTAATTCTCATTCTAAATTTTTTTGTAATGGGTTAGTAATTCATTTTTACAATAGTTTTGTAATCATGAATTATTTCTGCTCTCATGTGAAAATCTAAAATATTTCCGTTTTTTGAAGAGTAGGTTACAAAAATCTCATATTTCCTGTAGTACTTGATGAGCTTGCAGCAGAGATAAGAATATGTAGCCTTCTGAAGGCTATTTAAAAGAAAAAAGAAAAAGAAATGATCTTAAGTTTCTTGGGCCACGCTGAATTTGTACGTTTCTCCAAATAGCAGCACTGTGTTTCAGAGACCCAAAGTCTAGAAGAATGAGACAGTCTATGCCTTTAACAAAGTTTCCTACTCAACCTGAAAACAAGCATAAATACTATAAGCAAGTAATATAATGTGCTCTCATGTAGACGTTTGGTGGGTGTTTTCTGGAGATTTTAGATGAGACTTCATGGAAGAAGCAGATTTACAGAAGTACACATACCTACTGAAGACCTTTAAAGGCATTCAATAAATCTGTACATCAAATATATGGGTGAAAGAGAAAAGGAATTTAACATAATAGATAAAGAGAGAGGGCAATTTAGGGAAGAGTAGAACTTAAAGTAATTCATAGAAACTGAACAAGGCTTAGAATGTCATTCAGCAATTACTGCAGGATTAGTCTTTGTTCATTTCTTCTTTTATTCATAAATCATGTTTGGTGTACCTGGAACTACACATGGTAAATAGAAGAAAAGGAAAATGTACTCTACCTTAGCTATGTTACAATGGGTAGGCTTAGATCATAGAAGGTCTGAAATGCTGGGTTTGGGCTTTAGGCATGATTGCTAAGGTATCTGGGATCACTTTAAGGAGGAGAGTGGTCTGATTAGTTTGGAGTCAGTTGGTGTTACTTATAGATCAGGTTAAGAAGTAAATATGTAACAGGAAGTTTCAATATGTATGGAGATCCCCTCATTCTCCTGGGAAGCCCAAGTTGCTGATTCAGAAGAGACAAGTCTAACTAGACAGGATTTCTTGTCTATGGAATTGATGGGAAAATTAGAAAATTCTGACAGGGAAAGAGGATGTTTAAAAGGAAGGTTGTTAAGTGTTTGAATATAAAAATCCCTCTTTTTCTAAGGTTAAAGTTTGTATAGCTTGAGATTAAAGCATAGGGTCTGAAAATACATCCAGGATGAGAATCCGGGCACCTCCCCTTACTGGCACCGATACTGAAGGCCAATGAGCTACTTAATTTCTGTAAGCCCAAATACTCTCTCTCTTGTAAAATGTGAGTAATGACTATTATCTACCTCTTAGTGCAAAGATTAAATATAATTATGCAAGTGAAGTATTTTGCACAGTTCCTGGTACACAGTAAATTCTGAATGAATCTTTAAAGTATTCCTTGATATGGATGGGAATACACCAATATGAACTCAGGAACTTTGTTACTTCTTTACAAATGCCAAGGGACCCCTCTGAAAGTTATGAATTGACCTTAAAGATAGTTGTAGAAGTCAAAGATCAATCTGAACATAATAATCGGGGGAATTGTCTATACAGAAGCTTTTAATATAAAAAATTAATTAGGCATAAAGTCTATGACTAGGTAGTGGAAAAGACATGAAAGAATGCTAAGTTGTTGCAGACTTAGCAGTTCTGTGAGTCATTGGGACCACTATGAGTCTGGGAATAAAATGAAGAGGGTAGAAATACAAAGACATAGAAGCTTGGAAAAGCTAGAACTCAGACCTCAGAAGGGCATGCTTCTTTGCTAGAGATAGCTCTTTTCTGAGCACTGTGTAATAAGTGTGGTCTAGCTTGTCTGTTTTGGGTGAGGAAGGTCTGAACTTGAAATAGGAGAGACAGAGATGTAGAATTCAGAGAAGGGGCACTGCTTGTCTTATTCTGGGTATTTGAGGTCAGATTAGGTGTCTCCTGGGTCTGGAATGAGACCTTGAGGAGCATGAGCTACAAGGCTTGGGCTAGACTTTCAGGAGTGGGGTTGGGGCTCTTGATGCAGCTAGGTCGACAAATGAAAGGAGAAGATGTAACCAGATTCAGCTGCTGCTACAATAAGGAATCACTACTATCTAAGTGAACAGGCTTCCAGGAACTAGGAGGAACAAAGCTGTGATTCCTCCTCCAGTCTAGCTGTGATTCTCCTCCAGTCTTTACATCTCCCATTTTTGTTCTTTATTAGAATAACCTGATGGCAATGCACAGAGGAGAAATGTGGATAGCAGAGTTGCAGTTCCAATATCACAAAGCAGAATATCAAAAGATGATCTGAAGCTGAGGGAGCAATAGCTTACCAACAAGAACAAAAGTGGTGGGGAAGGACAAAAAAAGTTAAAAACACCTTCTCAACAAAATGCATGCATTGGCATGAATTTTACTTTGACTTGAGACCACAATGGTGGAGTTATATGATTGCACACTTCATGCTTGTATTTTTTTTTTATTAGTGGGATTTACAATTAGAAAGAATTTTGGTAATCAAATGTGCCAATGCCAGCCAACAGGAAAGGAGCCTGTCTATAGAGGAGTTGAGGCAGATAAAGAAGGGAAGATAGGGCATTTTTTATAGGAACAAAAATTTGGGCGAGGAAGGTCCAGGTAGAGTTTATATTTAAAAGACTTTTCTGAGCACTGTGAAAAAGTGTGGTCTAGCTTGTATTTTTGTCCAACAAATATTTTTTAGAATTTGTATTGTGGATGTGGGTTTATTTGTTTACTTACTTATGACACTAGCCAACCAAGGAAGGTTCTGGGTTACAGCAAAACCAACCATGGAAGATACAGTTACAGAAGTTACAATAGGATAAGATACACTTAATAACATTTTTTTAGGGTGGGGGGATTGGTACTAGGGATTGAACCCAGGGGCACACTACCATTGAACTAGCTCACCAGAACGTTTTATATTTTTTTTATTTTGAGACTAGGTCACACTAAGTTGCTGAGGCTACCCTCAAACTTGCGATCCTCCTGCCTCAGTCTCCTGTCACTGGGATTAGAGATGTGCACCACCTCAACTAGCCTTAAAATCATATCTTTAGTAGGGTCTGGTGGCACAGTGCCTGTGGTCTCAGCTACTCAGAGGCTAAGGTGGAAGAATCTTGAATAGATAGGGCCTTTCTCAAAACAATTACAAAAACAAAAAAAAACTGAGGTAAATGGATTTTTTAAAAACTTTTATATTGTGATAGCATTATTTTGGACTATTGATGTACTTAGATGTTTATTTCTGTAAGTTATTGTTTTCTCTGAGTAAAATGAGTATATATTCTTGGAAAAGTGGAAAACAAAAAAACTAATGTTATCTGAATTATATAATGAGATTTTAAACTATTTAAATATTAAAAATAAAGCTTCAGGTGACTTATAGCTTGGAGTTTTGTAATTCTATAATCAATTAAAAATAATATTTTCACTTTTCATTTGTCATTTTTTTCAAAGTATATGTTCTTTCATGTGTTTATTAAGATAGAAGGTAGCTTAACATGATTACAGTAAAAGTAGAAAATTTTCAATAAAGTATATAAAGTAGTTATACTGAGAATGGGATGAATTATAGAACATTGTTTTAAATGTAATGAACTCGAAGATCCAAAGAAAAACACGGTAAAACATGACTTTTGACTCAATCTTAGATCAAAGAGAATACGAAAGGATATTTAGAAAAATCGAAAAATTGGAATGGTACTTTGTCTATTAAATAATACTATTGTATTAATACTAACTATTCTGAGTATGATAACTAATTTGTGTTCATATAGAAAAATATTTTTCTATAGAAAAATATTTTGTCTATAGAAAAATATTTCAACTTGTTTTCAAAAGTTTTAGAAAGTAAGTAAACCACCATTTTTTATACAGTGGTTTCTTAGTATGGATGAGAATTGGAACACATCTCCAAACATAACCCCTGTGGATACCAAAATCCAAAAATGTCAAATTGCTTTTATAAAATGGCCTATACTTGCATATACCTGTGCATATCCTCCTGTATACTGTAAGTAATCTCTAGGTTATTTTAATACCTAATATGTAAATGCTACATAAATCGTTGTTATCCTCATTATTTAGGGTAAGATGACATAAAAATATTTGCACATTTTCAATAAAGGCATACTTTAAAGAAAATATTTTCCATAAGCACATGGTTGAATCTACAGAGTCTGACATCATGGAAATGAAGGGTGACTGTGTTTACTGATGAATGAAATATGGGCATATTGATATTCACTGTACTAGTCTTCTATTCTTATACTTGACTGGGTTTGAACTATTACAAGATAGAAATAATTGAAAAATAAGTAAACTAAAAATATAAGAAAATGTAGATAATGACATTAAGAAAACATAAATGGAGTAATTATTCAATTTTACTCTATAAAATTCAAATGCTTAAAATATTTTATTTGTAAGATTTAAGGTTAAATTCATTCTAATCTCAACTGTGAAATAATTATGTTGCTGTACAGAATATTCTGGGCTGCTTCCTACTCTCATATATTGTATATGATTGAGTGTATATTTATTTAATGAAGCACTATATCATGAAATAGAGATTTTGATTTTATTTCTAATCAAATCTAGCAAATGATTAGTATCTCAGTGCTTTATAAGAAAGAAATTTTGGAAGAATAATGTGGTTCAATTTCTAGAAAGCATTTTGGGGTTTTTGTTTATTTAGATATAATTTAAACAATTATTTTATTTTTTTTAGTTATTCTACTGTAAAACACAGGCAGAAACTCCATTACTTTGAACCACTAGAGTTCCACATTGTCCTTTAGTTTAATACTTGATAGACTAATACTCTGGTGATTGAAGAATAAGCATAAATTATTCAATCTCCATGAGATAGCCTAATTGCTATGGAAGAACACAGCTCCAAACATAACACAAACAAAATTGTTGAACTTTTTTAAAAGAATCCAGGTGTTGATATTTTAGTTACTTAAAATAATTATCTGCTATATAACACAACTTACACCTCATTTAAACTTAAGCTCTCAATTATAAAAGCTAAAAAATTCAAATGTTTTCTTTATGCAAAAATATTAATTTGACTTTAAAATGAGATAAGAGTCTTATCCTGTGATTTCCACTTATGGTTAAAGAAGGTTTTATGAAAAGAGATGTTTAAAAATACAAGTGTGAATTTGAAGTTACAAAGTGCTGGGTACCATTTTGATGGCTAATATTAAATCAATGTACTGTGCTTGAAACTTATTTTTGAAACATTTACCTTATTACATCTATGGGGTGAAAATATTTAATATCTCTTCCTCATCCTTCCAAAGGTCATGGCTGGAATTCCTACAAGACAGATTAACAAAAGAAAATTATAACAAATATACTTAACAGTTTTACGTGAAATGGGAAACTCTGGAAATGAAGACCCCAAAACTCAGAGAAACTCTGTGTGTGTGTGTGTGTGTGTGTGTGTGTGTGTGTGTGTGTGTTGCCTATATTTGCTATATGAATGGACAACTATATGGAAATGTGACTGAAAAAAAAGCCATGATGTAATGGCAATAAGTTAGGGAAATCTGGAAAGGCCTGATTGTTCACATTCCTTTTAGACTCTCTATGAAGCATTCTTTTTTCCTGATAGAGATAGAACAGGATATTTGCCACAAGAACCCTCAGAGGAGAAGAGAGAGGGTCAGAAAGTGACATGTTAGACTTTCTGGCTTGCTTTGAAGGAGAAGAGTTCTCACTTTTATGACCCACCTTAGGGAAGAGAAATTCTAGTATCCATGACCTGCTTCAAAGGAGATAGGAGGGCAAGAGAGGGTCAGGGAAAATTCCTTGATTCTGAAATCTGTCTAATCTTCAATTGAAAGTACTTACTTAGCCAAAGTGCTATGTTTGGTGGAATCATGTTCTGAGCCTCAATAATTCTCAGGGTTGGGAGTTGCTGAGGCTCAGAACATTTTTATTTTAGCTTAATTTTGGAGATTCCAGTTCATGAGTGGCCATTGCCTTAGGGTTTGTGGTGCAGCAGTATATCATAAGGGCAACTCAAGGCAAAAGAAGCCCATTTCCCTCATGGCCAAAAATGGACCATATGTAAAGGAAGAAGGGCCAAAGTCCCACCATCCCACAATTACAAGATCTCCCTTTAGGCCTCCTTCCTTAAGTTCTAACTTGTCTCAGTGGCACTGAGGTGGTGAACTTCAACACACGGGCCTTTGGAGAACAGTTTAGATCCAAAAATATAGCAAGTACCATATTAAAAATTGATCAATAATAAAATAATATCAATGATAAAATCTGTTTAGCTCATATGTCATGTTTTTCTTTTTGAATTGTTATAATATAAAACATGAATTTTTCTTAGAAGGAATAAAACATCTTTGAAGTGGCTATGTTGTATAAAATCCAACATAGAATCATACATTATCCAACCTCCTTGCCCAGACTGCTTACCCACTGATTCATTCCATGCAACTTCACCCCTGGAAACACCTAAATATACTCAAATGAAGATTAAATGTTAAAGTAAAATAGAAACAAAGCAAATATCTAAGAAAATAAGGCAAAATGAAACAAAGACAGTAAAAAACAGAGACAAAAAAACATAAAAATATTTATTAGATATAAGGAACACTAATACTATGACCTCCTGGTTGTCCCCCACGCTACATAAAGACAGAAAAGTACATCACCTTATAAAAAGATGGTGTGCCTCTGCCTTGCCAGAATTCACTTCCCTCTCCTCAAAGATCATCTCTAAACTGTGCTGTATGTCATTCTCCAGTTTTGCTTTGTAATTTTACCACATGTGTTTATTTTACTCCTATAAACTGAGTTTTCTAATTTTGTTAACCAGGAAATAATTTTATTTCCTTCCTTCCTTCCTTTTCTCTTTCCTTCCTTCCTTCCTTCTTCCTTCTTCCTTTTTCTTTCTTTCAGAGGGTAATTGTTTCTATTCATAGTGAAGTGATTCTAAGCTCCATTTGCTGATAAATAACAGGTTGAAGTACTTGACGGTTTTGCAACAGGAAGGTACAAGCAGGTAGCTGTTATTTCCAAGACATCACATTTTGCTCACAAAATTTCTATTTTTTACCACAAACATACAAGGCATGGGGCTTGGAGTGGTGGCTTCAAACTGTGTCTAAGCAGAATTCTGGAACAGAAATAACCACCAAAATTGCAAGCATTTTTCAAGCTCTGAAGATGCTCAGATATAGCCTAAGAAATAGCATAGCATGATCAATTGGAGTAATATGGTTTTTAGAGCACTTAGATTATTTTGAATTTCAAGATAATACAGGAAAAGATTAAACCTTGAGGTTTTAATAGGAGCTACAGTGTAGTAAAACCATGCACATTAGCTGGATCATAAATTTAGTTGTTAAAAGGCTTTTGTTAAACAATGTTAATTTGTGGTCATCTGTGTATTTCCACCTCTACAAAAATCTAAATCAATTTTATAGTCAGAAGTCTTATTTTATAGTCAGAAGCTTTAGTTTACAGTCAGAAGCCTTACTTTACTTGCAAGAGAGAAAAGCTCACCTCAAATGGTTTAGTTGTTTCATTAAGGGAAAGGCTGAGGGTTGACATAATTTCCAGTTGGAAAATATGTTACAGTAGGAAATATATTTGGGCACTCAAAAAACCAGCCATCTGTGTCTCTGCATCTGTCAGCTTAACTTCTTTGTCATCTTTAGGAGGCATTTTTCCACATGTTGGCAAAGATGGCCCCAGAAGCTCCAGTGCCCTGATTCTAAGCTCCCAAAGAAAACCTCTGTATTCCTGAAAATTCTGTGAAAGATTACGAGAAAGGTTTTGCTAGGTGAAATGAACCACTATAGTCTGATGTGATATGCTCAGGTTGACCATGTCAGGTTGATTGCCCACCTTGTAAGACTGTAAACCTTACAAGACCAGGAACTCTGTCATACACACATGTGCATACACACACACACACACACACACACACACACACACACACTCCCATATGTATACCCAATGCTTAGCGTAAACAAAAGTTACTTTAATTATGTTTTTTGAATCAATTGTCTGAACTTCATTATCTTAGTTTTCCTATGCGTTCAATAAAAGAGATGATGGTCGATCAGTAGATTAAAAAAAGGGGTGCACAGTCCTTTGATGGGCTACCTTATTTGAACTAGACATTCTAAAAACAAAAACAAAACAAAAAGAAACCAGAAATAGTATTGAAAGATATCAGAAAGGAAGTGAAAAATTTATAAGAATAATTAAAAGGAAAAACTAGCTATACATGAATAAATATATCATAGTAATCTTTTTTCTTTAAAACTCTTTAATTTCTTCAGCATCCCTCTTTTAAACTTCATTAATGTGCTTTTGAAGAATGATTTGCCTTTCATTTTTGTGGATTCTAGCTTCCTTTGACCCACCTAGAAAGTTGTTCTTCTGTGTTCTTATTAGTTTTCCATTTTCCCCCACTTGCTTTTTAACTGATTCTTTCAGATTATTGATTGATTTCAGCCAAGTCCCTGCTCTTTTGCAACATCCTTTCCTGAAGGATATATGTCTACTCTGTCTTAACAAATGGTGAATGTGGGTCCCTGCAAAATTTCTCGTACCCCAGAAGTAAGAAATTTTACTATAGCCATGAAAAAATATGGGTATAGATGAGACCTCCAAGCAGCTTCATTTTCAACAAATTGGCTATTAGGAAAGGACTACACTCTCATTAGGAGACTATAGGCTAATTCAGAATTATGAGGCATCCATGGTTTTATCTTCCCCGGACCAATTTCAATCACTTCTATCAGAGGTAGTCGCTGTACCCACAAATGAGGTGGATAATTACAATTACATTATGTACCATTATCTGAGGGTTATTATGTACTAGGCATCTTCCTAAGAACTTTATGTGCTTTTGTTAAATTTCTGTGACACCATGGTTCATGGGTATTAACAATCTAACACAGATGTAGAAGCTGTATTAGGAGGTTGGGCTACTAGCCTGAGCTCACTGGGCTTATAAAGGGAAAGCCAAGATTTGAATCCAGCTCTCTGAACACTGCATCCCATGCTCTCTGCCTTGGTGCCTTACTGAGTACCTGAATTCAAATACTTCCTTTAGATGAACTAATATAGTATTATATTGTGTATTATATAGTGTATATATCATAAACAAAACATATATTTAAGGTAATTCAGCAGCATAAGATATATACAGTAAAAAATTACATCTCTCTGTTTAAGCTTTTATATCTTACACATTTGTACATTTTGTAACTCAACTTTCCAGCAACATTGAAATTTAGGGTAAGATATCTCAGATAATCAGTTGTGTCTGCATCCTGGAAAATGCAGTGTAAACTCATGATTTGGGTGGAAATGGATGCCCTAGGCATAAAATTTTACTAGAAAACTCAGTGATGCTTCTGAAATGAAGAGTAGTACGTTAAAAAAATAGTAAAGGGTTATGTTCTTTGTTACTTTTTAACTGTAGTACTATTCATCTGAGTTTTCAATATTTTTCTGCCTGTGGGACGAATAAAGTTGTTTTATCTTTGTAACAATCATGTTGATTGAAATATATTCAGGATAATTATAGTCATTACAAATTTTGTGAGTTTCCTTGATAGAGTTCATTTCAGAATCTATAGCCAGTACAAGCTCTGATTCTAATGATATCATTTTGATTTTTTGATTTATTTTGGTTTTACTTTTATTGTTCTGTTTTCTGTCTACCAATTTTCATCAAACATATCCAACTTTCCTTAGAGAAATATTATTGTACAGGGATTCACTTTTTCAGAATTATATCTGAATTAGTTAATTTATAAAACCTATATATTCTCTTCTCTTGGGGTAATGGCCTGGTAAGAATTTTCACATGCTATAATAAATAAGATTATATATATATATATATATATATATATATATATATATATATATATATATATATATATATATATAAATATTCATTACAAGGTCAAAGTAACTACACTCTTTTACATTTGATATTTGTCTTTGCTGAATTTTCTGAGCCATGGTCTGTACACATTTTAAAAGAACTTTATTTTAATATACAGAGTCACAAGAAAGATGAAGGTTTTAAAATGTTTAGTGACTTCTACCACTTTCAAGTTTCTTAAATCACTTAAGACAAAGACAAAGATTCGCTTTCTAAAAAATTTGTACTTTCTAACATGAATTGATAGACACTTCCTTGCTGTTTCTTATATCTAACTATAATGCTCTTTTCTCTTATCTTCGTGGAGTTCATCAGTGGAACTGCAGATTTCATAATTAAATATAAAAATTGAGTTCACACAGATATGCTAATAACTCCATTAAACTTCTCCCTTTATATGTAAATTTGAGCCCAGATGTTGCATCATTTGCAAATCTTGCAATTAAAGCATTTTATAACTTCAGTTATGCAAAGGGGCAGCAGACTGGAAAATGGGTAAAATTGCTTGGCTAGGACATTACCATGGCAACATACTGACCTCCATTCAATTAGTTACCATTGAAGATTCAGCCATTAATTATAGTGGTCAAAAGTGGATATCATCTGGATCTCCTCTTACCTTTTTAAAATGGACATTTTTCACTCACCATAAATCTTTGACTTTGAGGCAAAACTTCCAAAATGAAGTGTTAAAAGTGATATTGCTTAAGTACAGATGGAAGTGAGGGTCAGGAAAGGAATCTCATTTATCAGCCATATTCATAGTTCTTCAACTTTCTGTAATCTAAGCACTCTGTCAGGCAAGCTTCAAAGTGAATATTCATTACTGCTCATTTTCCTCATTGAGCCCTTTGCATTATGTGTGTCAGCAATTACCTCTCACTTTAGAAAGCCATCATTAATTAGGTCCAAAATAATCACCAGGAGGCCTCTGAAGTAGATAGATGTCCCATTTTGGTTTAAGTTTCTCATTTTTCAGCAAAAAGTTATTATTTTCCTGGCAGAGTATAAAAGAAGGGTTGAGTTAATTACAGAGGTATTTTATGAATGCTGAAAAAAATTCTTTCACATTTTAGTGCATTCTTGAAGATATGAATCTTATATTCAGTGAATTCAAACATGTCATTATTGGAAAACATGCTTTCATCTGTGCATCTACATTCCAAAAATAACACTTTCAAAACCACAAATGTGGTAATCAGCCAGTATAATACAACAACACTCTGCAGGTAATGACTTCTTCACTCAACAAAGATGTGTTGACAATCTACTACATCTGAGGCACTCTTCAGTGTTTTTGGGAAACAGGAATGTCCAAGAGTAGCATAATCTCCACTCAGATCAAGGAGATAGAAAATAATTGAATGAAAAAGACACTATAATTTCATAAAAGATGCTTTATCAAGGATTAAAACACAGATAAAGATTTATTAACACCAGGCTTGGTGGCACATATCTGTAATCCCAGCAGCTTGGGATGCTGAGGCAGGAGGATTGCAAGTTCTAAACTAGACTCAGCAATTCAACAAAGCCCTAAGCAACTTAGTGAGACCTTGTATAAAAATAAAATATAAAAAGGGGCTGGGGATATGACTCAGTAGTTAAGTGCCTCTTGGTTCAATCCCTGGTAGGAAAAAAAATTACTAGCTATCCATTTTGGATGATGGTAATTATACTGCTGCTAAGAGTGTAGGTGGAGTTAGGTGAACATTCAGGAACATTTTCCTTGAATAAAGTTTATTTGACTACTAAACAGATACATATATAAGATGTACATCTGAATATAGATACTTACAGATATAACTTCAAGTTCAAATAAAAATAAAGCCACTTAATATTAACTTTATTATAACAGTTGCATGTATAAGAATGCTTGATATTTTGATAAATTCCTTTGGTTAAAGTTGACTTCTTTTCTCCTATTATAAATTATGTAACTATAAACATTCCTAGTGACATGTGAAATCATTTATTTATTAATATTTCCAGGGAAGTGCCAGACATAGTGGCAAAGGCCTGTTATCCCAGTGGCTCAGAAGGCTGAGATAGAAATATCACCATCCTCAGCAAAAGCAAGGAGCTAAGAAACTCAATGAGACTTTGTCTCTAAATAAAATACAAAATAGGACTGGAGATATGAATCAGTAGTCAAGTGCACCTGAGTTTAGACCCTGGTACCCCTCCCCCAAATCTATCTATCTATCTATCTATATATATATGTATATATATATATATATATATATATATATATATATATAGAATTTCTAGATATTATTATAATAGAAAAGTGAAAAGCCTATTTAATAATCAAATGAAAAGAGACAATTGTAATCTACTCAACAGTGAAATATAATACAGCTATGAAAATACATGAATTACAGCTAAATAAAACAGGATTTAATCTTAATACAAGATTGAAGGAAAAACTCAGGATTTATAAAATTACATGTTAATATCTATAATCTTTTAAGTTAACAGATTGTTTTGAAATACATATATGTGTAATATATGTGTCATTTTTTTTCTTCCAGCAAGGAAATGACAATGAAAACATTCAGTGTATTTAATATCTTGTTTGCACTGAGGAAGCAGAGGATGGGGTCAGGGGAGAGAGCTTTTTAATAATCTAGCTTTTGAGTTAGTTATGGGTTCCTTATTACAGGTCAAATTATTAAGAAATTGATGAATAAAAGAAGTGAAGAAAACTAGGGAGAGACAAAAGAAAGACAAAGGAAGGAAAGAAGAAAGGATTAAAGGAAGAAGGACCTATACCAATGATAATAATATATCATGAACCAGAGATTATGATTAACAATAGTATATAAGCACAAAGTTCCTAAAATTAAAAAAAAAAATTTATTGTATGACAGTACTGTATTCACACAAAAGACTTACTTTAAGAATAAACCACACTAGAATTTAGACATTTGGGTTTTAATGGTGGTATCTTGTTTTTGCTTTGATCATATGAATCCCTGCTCCTTAAGGACTAACCCAGTGCTTAATCAGTAAGCCATATCCCCAGCCATTTTTATTTTTTATTTAGAGAGAGTATCTCACTAAATTGCTTAGGGTCTTGCTAAGTTGTTGAGGCTGGCTTTAAACTTGGGATCCTCCATTCTCAGCCTCTTGAACTGCTGGGATTATAGGCATGCACCACAGCACCCAGCCATATGGATTTTTAATGCATCTGTTTTAAAACATATTGATTTATTTATTGAACAGCTCTTGTGCATACCTCAATTTTAAGTGTGCTAAGTAAAAGCAACTAAGTACAAACCATAAAATCTAGTAAAAGTGATATAATAAGTTGTCTGTAGCCCTCTGACCAGGAAATTCTTATGACTAAATGTAAAGTCTTAAGCTTTTTGCTTTGTGCCCTCAGTAGCCAGACTTTCACAGAAGCTTTCAGTAATGACAAATTAATTGTTGGCTTTTAAGAATAAAAACTAGTTATATTTGTCATGAAAATATTTGAAATTTTGTGTTCCATTCAAGTACTATTTTATCTTTATCTCCTGAAATGCAGTTGGTATCCTTAGCTTTTACATTGCCCCTCCCACAATAATAACCCCTCAATAAACACTGCACACTGTACCATTAATCTCTTTTCCCACTAAGTACATTACTTCCATTTATTTTGGAGGATTGCCTTTAAAGATCAGTTTAAACAGTCCAAAATACAGAGCTGTATTTTCAAAATTGACATCAAATAGCAGCCACTGATAGGAGAAAATGACTGTTTAGAATCAAAAGATATTCCAGCTCTATGAGCAATTGTACGGTGCCTTAATTTTGTTTTATTTTTCTAAGTTCTTAGAGAAGTCAAGATACTGGCTAAAATATGTCATTACTCACTTCTTTCACTATTTCTGACCTCTGACTTTTGGGCATCCTTGAACTTGCAGTTCCTGCTCTTGTGCCTGAGGGCACTAGAAAAAAGTGAAGTCTGCACTAAAAAAAAGCATTATTATTTAAACCCTTTTTACTTTATCATTTTAACCAATGAGTTGACTCTCATTTTATGTAAAATAGAAGTGAGAACCATGTGCTTGCCATGCTGGGTCTTTAACTGGTTGTCTCTTTGGGACAGTCACAATGCAAATTGGGATCAAGTTTCTAAGCACCTTTTTGTTGAATATTCCCTTTTCTTCTCTTCAAGTTTTCTATCTTAGACTCCTATTCTTTTTACTTTGCTGTCACCGGGCAACCTCTTTATAACTTTTTCTCTTCTATTTTTAATTACCTAGTTTATTTTTTATTTTACAATAATAAAGATGCTATTTTTAAGTCATATAATTATTTTCAAAAGTGTAGATGTCCTGTAATCTCAGTACCTGTACACAACCACTATGTCTTGGTATTATTGCACGTGTTCTTCCAAATAATTTAACCTATGCACATATTAGCAGGTTATATTATTATTGTTGTATAAACTGTATTTTTATCTTACTTTCTGTCTTGAAAGCTCCTCTTTAATGTAACAACATGTCTTGAATCACATATTTCCATGTCTGGATGTAAAAACCTGTATCATTCATTTAAAAGTTCAATATTTCATTGCATAGCTGTTATTTATTTCATCAGTCCTTTATTAAACATTACTATGCTCTCATAATAAAAGATGTAATGAAGATATAAACTTCTTCAGATAAATTCCCAGAGTAGGCACTCTGACAGGGTGACATTGCAAAACTGGGTTAGAGGAGCCAACAAAGAGATCAACTTTGAGCATGCTTATGTTTTCATTCCCTTAGAAACAGATAAGGGAGGTATCGATGTAGAGTTGTGCTTGAATATTTGAGTCTAGAACTCAGAAAAAAGATCTAGATTTAAAATATGCATTTGAGACAATCAGTGCCATGCTGTTATTGTAATGCTATTTGTCTTTGATATATTTTCTGAAGGTAGGGAAAGGCAAGGAATATGTACATGCAAATGTGTGTATATATATATATATATATATATATATATATATATATATATACACACATTACTTATAATTATATAAATTTTTCATATATATAATTCCTACAGAATATATATATCATATACTTTATTACAGAGCTTTACATATATAGTCATTCCTTGGAACCCATGGGGATGAGTTCTAGAGTCCCTGAAGTTTTTAATATCTTGGGATGCCCAATATGCTTATATAATATGGTATAGCATTTTCACATAACCTATGCAATTTTTTGTACAATTTAAATCATATTTAGATTACTTGCAATACCTAATATAATGTAAATTCTGTAAAAATATTTGTTATACTAAATTAATTATGGAATGCTGGTAGCAAAACAAAAAATGTCTGTACGTGTCTTAGTAAAAAACTAATATTTTCCCCCAATATTCTTTCTGTGGTAGATCGAATCTGGGGAGGTGTATAGAAGCCACAAATAGGGAGAGCCAATGTAATACTTACATATCTATATCTACACGTGTGTGTGTGTGTGTGTGTGTGTGTGTGTGTATTTAGGGTACCATATCACTCTGTACTATGAGTTCTTTCAGCTAATGGACACTGGGCAGCATTATTCTGATTTGCACTTTTTGCATGTGTCTTTTTGCATGTTGCTGTGCTTTCTCTTTCTGACACTTCCTTTGTAACATGGTACCCACTTTTTCCATGTAATGGCTGACCAGGATGTCTATGTCAAAAGCAGGAACTAACTTATACTTTAAAATAAAGCCTAATACTTAGATGTTAGAATGCATATTTAAGTAAATTAAGCAAATTTTTTCTTTAAAGAATTGGCTGAGAATACAAAGAGTTTGTCAGGATGAATGGAAGTACTGTGACAGGAAAGAGGCAAAGCAGGAAAATAAAGAACATTGCTATCACTGAGGGTTCTTCAACAATTATATAAATGGAAGTCCCAAAAATCTATAGGAAGACATGAGCCTTGTCTTTAGAAGATTTGAAGGGGATTCGCAGTCATTGCGACTATACAGTGCTTTGAAACTATTCCCTAAAAATTTTGCTTTAAAAATCCTTGAGAAACCCATGTAGCAAACGCTTCCATCTCCAGACCTGCCCTTGTGAATTAAAGTACAGATTCCTGGATCTTCAAGGATGGTCTGCAGTCCAGTGGGAGTTGGAGAACTTTGTTACTGATCAGTAGTAAAAAGAATATAGAAATTAAGTGCAAGCATTAGAAAGACTCATAGCAATTTGACAAAGAAATTTATGTTTGTAAAATCAATAATAATGTTTTAAAATTGGAAGTACATTTTATCATTGGATTATTAATTTTGTTTTCTAGCAAGTTATTTTCAGTGTACAATAATAGCACCTGCAAGAGAATAGACATTTTAAATAAAAAAATAAATAAATAACTGCTCTCCACAGATTGAGGCACAGGAGATGACTCCAGGGGACAAATGAACAAGCTAAAATGAATCGAAAGGATAGTATAGAAACTATAATTCCCAAGTAAGCACTTGGAGTTTTGTCAAGAGTGAAGAACAGAAATCAGGCATCTTCTTCTCAATTTTCAGGTGTATGAGAAGATGCAACTGGTCACATAACTAAAGCAGGGGCTTCCCCCCATTTAGAACTGCAAGTATTTTCAAGGGCACTCTTATAATTACTGCACCAAATAGAAACATTAATTGGGTGTTTTAAAGAAAGACCTATAGAAGCTGTTACCCACTCAAATGTATTGTCAATAAATCATTTCTATTTAGCTCTTTCTAGTGATTATGTGGAAATCGTTTCCAGCATTATAGTCAATTTTAAAATGTTAAGAGCTTAGTTGTTGTGTTCCTTTTGAATAATATTAAGAACCATTACATTATGGACTAATGATATGGCAAATTTAATTATGTAAATCAAAGCTATTTTGACACTTAGATGTTCAAAAAGAATATACAGCTATTGAATGTTTATGGACTTATTCATTTTAAGCACTAAATTTTTCTCATCTATTAAAGCTTTCTCTTGTGTAGATAGCCTAGTGATGAATAAGGATATATAATTTCATTTCTTAAAACTATTTAAATATGAAGAGAGTAATGGAGCATTTCATGGGATGTAGGGTACAGAAAATTTCTCAACAAAAGTAATGAGAAATGAATGATTGATTAACCATAGAAACAACCACTTTCAAATGAGGAGTTAGACTTCTTTAACTATGATAACCACATTATCTATATTATAAATTTTTCTACATATTAATTGAACTTATCTTAGCTGTAACTAAGAGAACATTCTCTCAAGGAGGTGCCATGTTACATCCAGTTTCTGAAAAAGTTATTTGCTCTGCAGGACCAAATTAGAAAGTTACAATGTGATATTTCAGATCACCTAAACCATCTACAGTTTGATAACAAGAATAAATGTGCTAAACTCACTAGATCATCCAAAATTCAGTGTTGCTTCTATAGAATACATAGATGGAAAGCTCTGTTCTGAAACCAAAGTAATTCTTCCAACAAGTCAACCAACTGTGTCAACATAAGGCAATCCTTCACCCCTTCCCTTCTATCCTTCAGTAAGCCTCTATTACACATGTACTTATTGAACTATTGGGGATTCAAAAATGAATAGGAGCTATTACCCTTCAGGAACTCATTTTACCTCCAAGGAGGATAAAAAAGAACTTCACAAAGTGGAAGTTTAGAGTGATGTAAATGGGATGAAGGGGAGAACATAACCCAATTTAGGAAGTTGCAAAAAATTGTTCCCAGTGAATGTAACAGTTTTTATAGACTTAAGGTATGTGTGTGTGTGTGTGTGTGTGTGTGTGTGTGTGTGTGTGTGTTAGCAAAGTGGAAGGCCTTAGGGACGAGAAGGAAATGCAGTGGTGGGAATAAAAGGTGAATCAGACACAGCCAACAACTTGACCAGCCTAAAGGGGCCAAAAATGTGTGGAATTTGCATGACTACATCATGAATTATGAGGCATGGGTAAACAGAAGCAGGCCCAGAGAGGACCCTGAGGAAGGACACAAAGTGTCCTTTAGCAAATATTGAAGAAATTGTACTTATTTCCATAGATGAACAGGTAACTGCAAAAGAATCTGAAGCAGGTGAGTCAGGGTCAGATTTGTATTTTTATGAAGTTTTACAGCAGTCATAGAGATTTAAGAAAAAAAAATATGATTAGTAGTTCAGGTATCAAACAAGAAAGGCTTGAACCATGTAAGTGGTTTAGTGGCAAAATGGAAGAGACTTATTTGAGAAATATTTAAGAAATAAGATGAGCAGGACATCACAGGTAAAGGGAAAAGGTGTCTTAGTCCGATCAGGTTTCTGTAACAAATTCTCTTAGAATGGGTAATTTATAGTTAATATGAATTTATTTCTCACAGTGTTGGAGTTGAGAAGTCCACAATTAAGGAGCTAGCAGATTCAGTGTCTGGTGAGGTCTTCCCTCTGCTTCTGAGATAATTCCTCCTGCTGAGCACTTACTCACATGGTGGAAGGATTACCTAGATCCCTCCTTTCTCTTCACTTTATCACCTTAGCTTCTGAAGGTTGCTTCTGAAGGTTGCTTCATAATAATATACTATTATGACACTGGTAGTTACATTTCAATGTGATTTTGGATCATTAGCAGAGGGCATCAGGGATGGCTCCTCCTTCCTCCCTTGGGCACCTGGTTAAATATTTATACCATAACCGGAGAGGGAAATTCAGAAAGAGAAATCAGGCTTAGAGAGGGAGAAGATGAGCATATGTATACACAGACTAAGTTTGCAAAGCCTGCACAATATCCAGGTGGAATGGAAGGTTTAGGAAAGAGGTCTGATTTGCAGGTATGTATTGCTGTCCTTAGCATAAGGCTACTCAGTGAAGTCACAGTAGTAGATGATGTTGTCTGGAGACCGGTAAAAAGAAGAGATGAGAGTGTATCCCATTCTTCAGCAGGGTTTCCCAAATATTGCTTAGCATTTCAGTAGTCCTCACTAGCTTATTCAAACCCCCAAGTGGATATAGTGCTTCTGTGGTCGGGTGCCTGCCTTCACCTGGAGCAGCTGTGAAGAAGGATAGAGAAACAATCACAATTGATGACTAGATAAATAAAGGTAGGAACAAGTGTCTAGGACTGCAGAAGGATATTAATTGAAAGGAGTAGAAGAAGATTCTCTGAGTGGAAGTGAAATTAGAGCTGGCCCTTGAAGAATACCCAGGTCAGGGTAGAGGTATAACAGTGGTAGAGTGCTTGCCTAGCATGTGTGAGGCCCTGTGTTCAATTCCCACATCTGGAAAAAAAGACACAGCTAGGACTCAATTATGCAGAATAAGTCAAAGACATTATAGGTTGAGGTCAAAGATAGTGTATGCAAAGGAATTTAACTATAAACTGTTTCTGCAATGAAACACATGGAGACAAAGGAAAAAGTGTATGAAAACAGAGAATTAAGGCAAACAATGAACCATTTTTTTTTTAGTTCCAGGAGGAAGAGACCAGAGTTTATTTTGTAGACTTTACTCTAGGGAGAAGTTTTTGTTTTGTTTTGTTTTGCTTTTTTAATTTTCATCCACTTCATTACAGATGATGTTTAATGACTAACCCTGAAAATATCTATGCTGATATATATATATATATATATATATATGCATTTCTTTATTTCTTCTAATTACCTAACATAACAGTAGAATACATTTTGATGCATCATACATAAATGGAGTATAACTCCTCATTTTTCTAGTTGTACATGATGTAGAATCACACCGGTTATATAGTCATATATGCACATAAGGTAATAATGTCTGATTTATTCTACTATCTTTCATAACCCCATACCCCTTCCCCTCCCATAACTCCTCTCTGCTTAATCCAAAGTAACTTTATTCTTCCCTGCCTCCACCCCACCATTATTGCAAATTAACATCCACATATCAGAGAAAACATTCAGCCTTTGGTTTGGGCCTTTAGTTTGGGGGGATTGGTTTATTTCACTTAGCATTATGCTCTCCGTCTCCATCCATATACCTACAAATTCCATCATTTCATTTTTTTAAGGCTGAGTAATATTCCTTTGTGTATATATACAACATTTTCTTTATCTGTTCATCTTTTGAAGGACACTGGTTCTATAGTTTAGCTATTGTGACATGACCTGCTCTCAATATTGATGTGGCTGTGTCACTTAGAATGATGATTTTAAGTCCTTTGGGTATAAACTGAAGAGTGGGATAGTTGGGTCAAATGGTGGTTCCATTCCGAGTTTTCTGAGGAATCTCCATATGGCTTTCCATAATGGTTGCACCAATTTGCAGTCCCACCAGCAATGAATGAGAGTACCTTTTTCCCCACATCATCCTTGACGAATTTTATTGTTGCTTGTATTCTTGATAATTGCCATCCTGATTAGAGTGAGATGAAATCTTAGAATCTTAGTTTTGATTTGCATTTCTCTAATTGCTAGTGATGTGGGACTTTTTTCATATATTGATTGATTGTATTTCTTCTTCTGTGAAGTGTCTCTTCAATTCCTTAGCCCATTTATTGATTGGGTTATTTGATTTTTGGCTGTTAAGAAATTTGAGTTCTTCATATATCCTGGAAATTAATGCTCTATCTGAGGTGTAGGTGGTAAAGATTTTCTCCCACTCTATAGGCTCTTTTCACATTTTTGATTGCTGTGAAGAAGCTTTTTAGTCTGAATCCATCCCATTTATTGATTCTTGATTTTACTTCTTGTTAAGAAAGTTAGTCCTAAGCCGACATGGTGAAGATTTGAGCCTACTTTTTCTTCTTTTAGGCACAGAGTCTCTATTCTAGTGCCTAACAGTGTAGATAGGAATAGAATTGTATATTGCAAAAATTAAATAGGCATAATTAAAGAAAAGGGGTTGATAAAAATCAGAAAGGCAGTTGTGTATATTCTAATTGTCTCATTTAAGGAATGATGAAGGTCTGATGTTGGATACTGACCAATGGAGAAGAAATTGAGAGTAAAGATGGAAGGTTTGTCTGAACATGATTTTGTAAATTCTTTATTAATTCAGGTAGGAAAGGAACACTTAAACTTTCTGTCCTAACAGGAAGGATCTGTGTTTACTGAGCTAAGCTAAGGAACGATCCTGAGCTCACATCTGACACAGTGAATTTGAAAAATTTGAGAATATTACAGAAGTTAAAAGTAATATATAGAGTTTGGATTAGACATTAAGAGCTGTGATAAATATG
Organism: Callospermophilus lateralis; assembly: GCF_048772815.1. Classification (NCBI taxonomy): domain Eukaryota; kingdom Metazoa; phylum Chordata; class Mammalia; order Rodentia; family Sciuridae; genus Callospermophilus; species Callospermophilus lateralis. The sequence goes on from NC_135314.1 coordinate 27,928,998, forward strand.
TCAAACTTACATTCGTTGGGTATTTGTGAAAGCCTTAGATCATATAAGTTGACAATGCAAGAAACGAAAAGAAAATATTTCAGGTATCTGTATATTCTACACTAAAATAAAACTTTTGAAAGGTGAAGAGGTGAGTCTTATTTTTCATTACACACACCCTTCCGAACCTCACAGGTGGGAACTCCTTTAGTTAGATGAGCTAAATAAAATTTAAAAATATTAATAAAAAGTGGCTGAAGTAAAATATTTAGAAAATAACTGGTGGCAATTAGGGTACAAGTGAAGTTAGAATAACTATTGAAATTAGGATAACCAAGAGGCAGTCCTTGAAAGGAAGATGGTCAGTAGTTACATGCTGCAGAGAGGGGTTGAGAGAGGACCAGGAAGGGACATCACATTGCATTCATTGCATTCACATGGTGCCTGATGCCACTATCTCTTTCATTGTACTGATGCAAGAAAAAAACTAGATCATAGTTGAGGAATGCAAAGGGAAATAAATATTAAACATAGGCTACTAACACTTCCTCCCCTCCCTCATTCTTATTCCCAACTTCTTGATTCTTTCTTTTCAAACTTCATTCACTCCTACCTTCATCTTGGTGACTTCTGGGTTGCCAAAATTCTTATATCCTGATACTATACTTTAAAAGAACATTGTATATGTATATATACATATATATATGTATATATACATATTTAATTTTCACAATAAAGGGATAAAGTAAAGGAAATATTATTATTTTCTTCTTACATATAAAAATCTGAAATTAAAGTTAAATTATTTGTCTAAAATTACTGTCTCAATTTGGGTGGATCTAATACATGACTATAGACTGGATGCTTCATAAAAAACATACCTTTATTCACAATTCTGGAGGCTAAAAGTCCAAGATCAGAATGATTGAATTCTGATGAAGACTGTCTTCCAGGCTGCAGTCTGCTGACTTCTCCTATACTCACATGCAGAGAGGTCAAACAAGGCAAGCCTGCTTGTGTTTGTCAGGAGATCCCCTGCACTCAGGAGCTGATCACCTCCCAGGTGGCCCACTTCTTGATCCCATTATATTGGGATTTCAATTCAAAAATTTTGGAAAGATACAAACATCCACTCCACAGTAGTTAGACAAAAATTAACGGAACTATAAGCACCATCCTTCAATGTCAAATGCTATGCCCAAAACTTCTATAATATCCTTGTCTTGCCTATAATTTGCTAAGCCAAAATTCCAAAGACTGGGATCACAGATGGTTCTCTATCATGTGCTCCAGGTCCTGCCTTACTGTACCCAAGAACAGGGATATATTGGAGCAACAGTGCAGCAATGCAAGTAGATATATTCAGTGCATAGGATTTTAAATGTTTAGGAGTAGGGATCTTTCCCTTCATACTCCAAACTCTGCTAAGGAAGTCAGTCACTATATTTACATCTGGACACTATCAATGACCAAGACTCTGATCTTAAGCCACAATGTTCTTTTTCATTTTATATCAGTTATTGATATAGTTTTAGCTCATTTTGGTCCCCCAAATTGAAATCTTTTAAATAGTGCTTTTTAGTATCAAACTATATTTCACTTATTACCTGTACTTCTTACGTTAAAAAGTTAACTTATTTGCCTAAGATTACTATTTCAGTTTGGGCTGCCATAACACATTACCACAGACAGAAGCTTCATAAAAAACAGACCTTTATTTTTTTATAATTCTGGAGGCTGAAAATCCAAGATCAGAATGATTGAACTCTGATGAAGACCGTCTTCTGGAATTCGGTCTGCTGACGTCTCCTACCTTTACTAGCATACATACTTATGTACAGGAATATATCTATCTATACATTCAAATGTGTAATCCATGTGAGTAAACTTCTCATTTTGTTTCCCTTTCCTGCAGTTGTATATATAATTACTGTAGCTAGTTTTTTGAACTGTTAAAACAAATAACTGGAAAGATTCTTATCTTTTATATGTATAATATATTTTGAAACTACTACCTGGGTTAATTTTCCTGTGCTCACCCTATGACAGGAGCAATGTTTTAAGCATATCTTAAGTCTGATTGTTTAATTGGGCTATGTGCTGGAGTTTCTTACAATGACCGGCTCTGAATCAGGGAATTTATCCATAGTAGAAGTTACTTGAATGTCTTTCCTGTTTAATACTTACTTCAAGTGTACCATATTAAACTTTATCAAAATAATTTAGATTAGTTTCATATTTAACTTACATTGCATTGCATAGTAAAAGCATTAAAGAATTTGGATTATTTGAACAGAACCTTGAAGTTTCTAGAATACAGCAGAAGGTCTTGGGCTTGAGTCAATTTGAATATTGGCAATAGAATATTGTTAACTAATGCTGATCCTGGACTTCCTAGGGGGTCAGTCTATTGAAAAGCGAAAACTTAGGTCAAACTGATAATTTCACATCTAATATCTACTGCCACCATGAAAATCATACTAGCTCTTTTTCAATTATTTTTTTCTAAAAATCTAATCAAACCATTTTATTCTTATTTACTTTATTATCAGCACATAAGCACACTTTTCCCAAATTAATTCTTTATTGATTCTATTTATTTTTAATCTCCTTGTAGAAGTATTCAAAAAATAACTAATAATGATTTAGAAAACTATTATCCTCAGCAGTAACAGAGTTTCATCAATAGTTTATTGATTGGTCCTCTAATAATATTTTCTATTCTAAGGGTATAGCATATATATATGTGTGTGTGTGTGTGTGTGTGTGTGTGTATATATATATATATATATATATATATATATATGCATTTAACGCAGCTAAAATGACACATGTTCATTTAGATATGTTGCACAAAGTAAACATTCACAAGTATGTCTTATTGTTGCCACATACCTTTACTGAGAAACTGACAAAGTTGTTGAAAAGTGTGGTTCTTATGGCAAAAAAATCTCCCAGAGGAACAGCTATGGGTGAGAAATGTTATATTTTAAAATCATATAAAAGGATAGCTCTAACTCAAAATGACTTTTTGGATTAATTATTGATAGATGAGTTTGTAAACCCTAAGAACTGATGAAAAATGCCAAACTACTTAGAATATAATTTAATGGAAATACTTAACATATGTAATACAAACAAGATTCCCAGATGCAAGATGAAACAGCTTTTTTCTGTTACTATAAAAGGAGTCATTGAGAGCCAAATCCAAATCAAACAATGCCTGCTTAAATACAGAGGCAGGTTACACATCTTTCTTGGTTGTGTAACCTGGCCTTCTCCTCATTTTCTCCCTCCAGAAGTACCTTTGGTGCATAAACCCAGGTATTACATGTAAAGTAACATACTTGAAATGAAAAGTAAAAATAATCAGGTAGTTATCAAATCAAACAAAATTAAGTTGATTTATTTTAATCTAGAATTTAATGATTAGTGTGCCTCATAATTAGCTGGCATAAAATTTAAGCATTATTTGTAAATGTTATTATTTCTTTTATTATTTTAAGGCTACATTTTGCAGTGATGTGACTTTATTAGAAGATTTCTAGGCAATTTTTTTAGTGTGTTCTTCATGATTTGGTATCTAAAATGATTTTCATGTCTTTCTTATACTGAAAGACAGAAAATCTTAAACATTTAATGAGATAAAATAAAAATAGCTAATATATTTTACAGAATGATTTGATTAAAATTGATTTATATATATGTATGTGGGGGGTGTTTGTGTGGGGGTGTGTGTGTGTATGAATATAGCATTGCAAGTTGGAAGAAAGCCTATGTAAAATTTTTATCCGTGGATTTTTCTCAATGTCTTTTGAAAATTTTATAATCCCCAAGGGCATTTTATTTAACTTTTAAAAGAAAGTTGTCACTGACACTATCTTTGACTGTTATGATTTTTTTTAAATCCCCACATAGGTGAAATACTCTGTCTGTCCTGATGACCTACCTACATTATTAGCCCATGAGGAAATTGCAAACTCAAATACCTTTAGAAAGTAATCAAGGCCCCTCCTTAAGACATCTATTTAAAAATAAAAAAATCCAAATATGAACCAAGCAAGGCTCCTGTGCAACCAGATTAACACTGCAAATGGCCACTTGTGACTTGGCCCAATATGTGCTATGCTCCATCTAGCTCCTTTATTTCTACTAAAATTTTGAGGTAAGATTAACTTGATTTACCCATGAATAATCTCCTTAGAAGAGAAGGGCCTTCCTAGGATACACCCACAAGTAATATGAGCTTTGCTTGGTTAAAACACATTTAATTCTAACTAGCTTGGAGCTTCCAAAATCAAAGGGGAGAAAAAAAAAATCACTTTCTTACCTTCACTACCACGCTCACTTGCACCCTTCCATTATAAGAAAAGAAATAAAAAGATAAGAAACATTTTAGCACACTTCTTGGCTTTAGTAAATGAATGGACCTTCATGAGCTGAGGACCCTAAGAGCAATGTGGTACATGCTAAATGCTGGTTTATTTCTGAGGATTTGAAGTTATAGTTCAGAACAAAGGATAGTAGAAAAGCTGGTTTACAGAGTTGGGATGGTTTCTTTTTTTTCTCTGGGGAAGAGAATGGCTAAAAACAAGATAGCTGGAAAAATCCATACTGGAAACTAGAAAGTGAGGCGTTTGAGAAAGCAAAATTGTCAGAAGATGCTGAGAGAGAGAGAGAGAGAGAGAGAGAGAGAGAGAGAGAGAGAGAGAGAAGCACCTCCGTTAGGAAGACATAGTGCTTCTAAATTTAGTATCCCTAATGCTAAAAAATGTGAAAGCCATTTCCTTGAATCTAAGGTACAAGAATCATTGTCTTTTTATTCCATGTTCTTGTCCTTCCCCTGTGTGAAGGGAATTCCACTCAGTTCTATCCATACTGCTAAGAAATGGGAGGAAAAGATACAACAGACTGGATGTTTCAGGTAAAATAAAATGATTCTCATTACACTTTATATTCAAATGTATTTATGAAATATTATTATAGACCAAATAATTCCACAAAACAAATAATAATAAAGCACATTTTGCCCCCTTTTACTTTGCAAAATAACATCAGCATCAGCAAAGAGGAAAAGAATAAATCACACAGAGCAGGGGGTCTTGGGTGATATGACTCATGCTGGAAGAAGTGGGTGAGGGAAGATAAACCAAATTTGCAACCAGAAAATCAATGCAAAGGGTCTGTTGGACACAAACATGTCCATATTTGTTCTATCACGTTCTTAACTACCACTATCACCTGCACACTTCCATTATATGAGAAGCAATAAAAAGAAAAAAAAATAGCACACTTCTTGGCTTTAGTAAATGAATGGGCCTTCATGAGCAGAGGACTGTAAGAGCAATGTGGTACATGCTAAATGCTGTAACACTACTGTTAAAAGCTCAGTTACCATTACTATGGCTGTTTTGCAATATTTCTTAAATTAATTAAACTTGATTCTCATCAATACATTAACCTCTCAAGTTTTCTTCTCAGCACACATTTTTATTACTAAATCCCATAAACTCTAATGTGAAATAACACATTTAATTTAAAAAGACTTGCTTTCTCCACTGCTCAATATAAAATAATCATCTCTAAAATGTGCAAGTTACAACCATGTTTTCCCTTGGTAATCCATTAATTTCTATTAATATAATTCTGGTGAATACAAAAATTGGATGTCTTATTGAAACCACTTATGAAAATCAGGATTGGATCCCCGTTCACCTGGTATTGAAGATTGAACCCCTGATAATGCTGAGGCAAGAGCAGAAAGTTTTATTCACAGGATAGAACACAGAGACTCCTTGGGAGAGAAGGGAGTCCAGAGCTGGTACCAGAGGGAGTAAGGGTGTCTTGCCCTTTTATAGATTTCAGATTTCCTTCCTTCTCATACCCCCTCCTCCTTTCCTGTCTACTGAAGACCAAAAGGAAGAGAACCTTCTAGGGGTGATCCCTAGTGTTGGATAATTTGATCTACCCCCTCCCTAGGAGGTTGTTAGCCACCAGGTGATGGGGAGTGCTAGCTACTCATTTTCTTTTCTTTGATATTTAGCTACCTATCCATTGCCCTGGACTCATTATGAAAGATAAAAATGTTAAACTTACCTGTGTCATAATTTTTATATACACTCAATAACTCATTTGTTTGCATTCATACAAAAACTTATCTGGTATAATTTTTAGAAAGAATTAGAGACCTTAGGAAATGGCTGTAAAGACCTTTATAAGACTTGTATGCAAGATAGTTTTTAAATTTAGTTCATTTAAGTGTTCTACATTTTTTTGTTTTCATAAATTTTCATGTTTTTAATAAGTTTTACCTAATAAAGAACCATATTAATCCTGGAGTAGGCTTTTCTTAAAATAGTAGTTTCTTTCAGGTGTGTCTCTAGGCTAGTTTTGCCAAAGAAAGGTCAAATTATTTGGACTTCTTCATCCCACAAGTTTGTGAGGAATTAAGGATCAAATAGCGTCTGTACAACTGCCAGAAGTGTCAGCTATATTTAATATACTACATAAGAGTAAGGCAGCATGTGTCAAAGCAGGGATTTAAACCTAAAGCCATGTGGTTCTATACACTATGCTTTCTATCCCCTGGGCAAATCTGTAGTCTTAATTCACATTGATCTATTTATTATGTGTTGTAAAAGGCTTACAAGGGTGACTTTTCTGCCCTTCTCACCAATGTAGACCTGGAAACAAGGAATAAATGGTGTGATGAAGAGTAAATGTATTTCACTATGAAAGGAGCATGCATTTGTAATATGTAGAGAAGTAGTTGTTTCATACATGCATTCATTATAAATGAAGTTTAAATATACAGATAATTAATATCCTGCAACTGTTGCATTCAGTCTTTAGAAATAAATTTTTTTGTTGTCCTTTGGCTGTTATTATTCTAAAAATTTGTTATTTTGTATACTTGACTTAAGAATCCCAAAATTGAATGATTTATTTTAAGTGATTTTTTAAAAAATCTACTCCTCAACTCTATTCCAGATGCTATGAGTAATCCACAGTAAATGTCATACATATTTCTTGTCCTCAGATACCTTATACTTACATCAGAGAAATTAACCACAAATAAGTGAAAACTTAAATAATGGTGCTTCCAATGACATAAGAAATTAAATAACTAAATTTACTAATAGATATAACTTTAAAAAATAGTCATGTAAAGCAGGAATAATTCATGGACATATCTGATTGAAGATCTTCTTGTAGAATTTACATAAGATTATTTTATCACAATGAAATCCCAAAATAAGTAGATGATATTATTTTGGGCATATATTCTTTTAAGTTTTTTTTTTTTTTCCGCACTCATGCCATCCTGGACACCTAACAGCAAATAATTACAGGTACTCAGAAAGTAATGTTTGCCTTCTTCCCAGTGCAATACAAAACCTAAACTGAAACTTACCTCTTATTTAATATCAAAGCATTATCCAAAATACCCCACTGATTTGAAAAGCTATTCACTTCACTTGAATGTGTTTTAGCATTTACATTGTCATTTGAACAGCATGCCTCATGAAGTGCATCTTAAGAAATTTGCTTTGTGATTCCAAAACATAAATCTCAAAATTCTAAGCACTTAGTCTCACACATTGCTTTCTTACAATTTTGAAAAATCACTCTGTCCTTGACTACTGCTCTCAAGAACAAAAGCAAATGACTGTCCCTAAACTCATCAGGCAAGGACTCTGATATAGTTTGCTTTTAACTTTATAGCATCCTCATTCCTATTTTTGTACTAGTTTCCCAGATGTCACAGTCTGTAGGTCTTTTCTCTGGGGTGGTTCAGATCCTCCCAAGAAGGGTCCTCTGATCTCCTGCCAGGCCTTTAAGCTTGGATACCGAGTAAGAAAATGAGGATAGGGTACTGCAGTTTTTGAGTCATTCCAGCGCTCATCTCAATGCTCTGTGACCACGTTTTGCTTCTGCAGCCTCTCCTATGCAGTTTTGGCAAAGAGTGAACAACAGTAAGTCTCTGAAAATATGGGAAGAAATTGAAGTTGGGTTCCTGTGGTTCTAATGGCCCTTTTCATTATTATTTTAAGTACATATTTCTTATACAGAACAGTGGCTGTTTCGTGATGTTTTCACTGTTTTTTTTTTAAATATTTTATAAATTGTATCTGGCTTTATCTCCACTCCAATATTTGCTTTTGTATCTCCAGTTCTTGATAATTTCTAAAACTGCTTAGAACCAGCTTGCTTCTGAGCAGTATACCTTTTTTTCCTGAAGACCCACACATCCAACCTTACTCTTTTATGTAAAGTCATTCATTAATCCTCTCCTTCCATCCTCCATTTTGGGGGTTCTTTGTTTGGTTTTCTTAAATTACTTATTCTTTGGTAGTCTTCAAAAGAAAAAGAAATAGAGAAATGTCTTCATTGTTATAATCCATGAGCTTTGTAATGTTTTGAACAACCAATAAAAAAAGAAATTAAAAAAAAAAAAGAAATGAACTTTACAAAATGCTAAAAAAAAAAAAAGTTAAAAAACCCACAAAATTTGAAACGCTCATCAGTTTTCTTCAGAAGATATGCCACAGTTTAAATAATATTAATCCATGATCTTTTCAGTTCCATAGAGTGAGAAGCTAAATTAAATATTCTGAGTTTTTTTTGTGACATTTAGCTATTATTGTTTTCTTTAAATTTATTTATTCCTACTTGTTAGTTGTACATGACAGTAGAATCCATTTTGGTATAATTGTACAAGCATAATTTATATCTTATTTTATTAGTATAGCATTCTTGTGTATGTACAGGATGATGTGATTTACAATGATATTTTCATATATGTACATGGGAAAATTATGCCAGATTTATTCCATTGTCTTTCCTTTTCCTATCTTATCACCCTTCCCTCTGAAAGTTATTGTTTTTAAAATTGATTTTTAAAATTTTGGCTAAAAATTTGTTTTTCTGTTTTGATTAATTTATATATTGGTTTAATCAGATTTTTCAGTGCTTTAACTAAGGAACCCACCCAACACAATTATATGGGGAGGAAAAGTTTATTGGAGGGTTCATGGTTTCACAGGAATTAGTCCATAGAAGGCCAGCTCCATTCCTCAGGACTGGAGGTGAGACAGAACATCATTGCAGAAGAGTGTGGCAGAGGAATACAGCTCACATCTGATCAAGAAGCAGACACAGACTCCACCTGCCAGATACAAATATATCCCCAAAGCCATACCCCACTCCCCACCTCTTCCAAACCACTTCAGTTACCACTCAGTTAAACCCTATCATGGAATAATCCATGGATTAGGTTAAGACAACCCAATCATTTCTCCTCTGAACCTTCTTACAATGTCTCATATGTGAGCTTTTTGGGGAAACTTCACATCCAAACCATAACATTTATTTTATGATTTATTTATGATTTTATGAAACTTATAGAACCAAGTAAAAGAATATACATTATTGAATGAAATTCTTGAGTTTTTTAAAAAATTACAGATGAAATTTCTTTGTTAACCCATTGAGATGTGAGAGGGGAGATTCTAAAGTATTGCTAATGAGAACACAAAAGTTATAATAATATTACAAACAATATTACATCATGAGCATGAAAATAGTTCACTTAAAAAGTAGATATTTTAGTAGATGCTAAAATAAATCTGTATATGACATTTCTGGAGGTATTAAAAGATATTCACAAATTCTTGCATTTTGAAAATAATTTTCAGTATACTATGAAAATCAAATAGCTCAAAATTATTGTATAATTCAAATTTCATAAACTTTTTAAGCTCTAATTAAATTTTAGTATAAAGATAATCCAGAACTAGCAACAAAGTTTTCAAAATGAATTTCAAGATGTAACAAAAAATTCAAGATGCCCAGTTGAATTCAAATTTCAGAATAAACAGTGAATTTTTTTTTTAGTCTATACCATGTAAATTGTATAATATATTTTTATCTAGGAGCATTCATTTAATAATATTTCAGAAATATATTAAGGTGTACCAAAAAATCCATTTTTTTTTTTTTTTTTTTTCCTGGTACTAGGAATTGAATCTAAGTGTGTTTTACCACTGAGCAACATCCCCAGTCCTTTTTATTTTTTGAGACAGGGTCTTGATAAGTTACTGAGGGTCTGGTTATTACAGAGGCTGACCTCAATCTTATGATCCTTCTGCCTCAGCCTCCTGGTTCACTGGGACAAGATATTATATGACATGAGCCACTATGTCTGGCTTGCTCATATTTTTTTTAATATAGCATTTATTGAGAAAACAAATTGAAAATTTTATGGCATTTGCTATTTAAGAATCCACAAAATAGGCTTTATATAATTTATGATTAAGATTCTCTATGAATAAGCAATTCCAAAAAATATTACTTCAAAATAAAGAAGTTTATTTCTTGGTGCTGGGGATGTGGCTCAAGCGGTAGCGCACTTGCCTGGCATGCGTGTGGCCCGGGTTCGATCCTCAGCACCACATACAAACAAAGATGTTGTGTCCGCCAAAAACTAAAAAATAAATGTTGAAAGTTCTCTCTCTCTCTCCACCTCTGTCTCTCTCACTCTCTCTTTAAAAAAAAAAAAAAGAAGTTTATTTCTTTTTTATGTAAATGTCCAGTTGTAGAAAGCTCAGTGCTAGTGAATTGTTTTCTAATTTTCTGCTTTGTCATCATTAGAGTCTGGCCATCCCTTTTGTGATCTGGTCTAAGATAATTTCTGACCCCATAGTTACAATTTAAGCAGGAGGATGGAGGACAAGGAGGAACAAAGGGTGAATGACACTGTATTTTATAAAGAATCCCCCAAATAAACTAGTACTTCTGATTACTGGACATTGACCAGATATTGGTGTCCTGGAGACATCTAGCTATAAAAGATATGAGACTATATTTATACTATATTTTTATTCTGAGAAAAAGTGTGCCCAATTGAAAAAAAATCAAAGTTTAATTTATTTTGGAAGTAAGAAAGACAGCTTTTAAGGGATGTTAGCACAGACATGTAAACAAAATTACAGTATTAGTGTATGAAGTATGTGTGAAGCATAGAAGTATAATATCCAAGAGTGTTTATATATTTGAGGATGGAAAACAAGGATATATAACATCAATAAAGTTTATATAAAGACACTTGCTTCCACTGATGTGGAAGGAAGTTAGAAGTTTAGAAACATGGAGGTGAACTCAAACATAAGGTTCGTCATGGTAGGCAGTTTTCTGTTGTTATAGCAAATACCTGAGATTAATCAATTTATAAAGACAAAAGATTTTTTTTCTTTTGGTTCCAGGGATGAACTCAGGGGGACTCAGCCACTGAGCCACATCCCTAGCCCTATTTTGTATTTTATTTAGAAACAGGGTCTCACTGAGTTGCTTAGCACCTCACTTTTGCTGAGGCTGGCTTTGAACTCATGCTCCTCCTGTCTCAGCCTCCCAAGCCACTGGGATTACAAGCCTGTGCCACTGTGCCTGGCAAAGATTTTTCTTATAGTCTTATAGATTCCCTTATAACAGGAATTCCCATACCTCCTTATGCTTTGAAAACATCAGGAGAACTTCTTAAACCACAGAGGACAGAGTCCCACCCACAGAGTTTCTGGGCTGGGCCCTGTGACTTTGTATTCCTAATTTTTTAGTCTATACCATGTATTGCTAAGGCAATACACTAATTGATTTTCACAGGAATCTTTGGGTTATTTTACTAGAAAAGTAAAGTGGCAATTTAAATAATCTTCTACTTCCTAAATTTGAGCACCATCCACATGCTCTAAAGTGTTCAAAATAATGTCTGTTGTGTAGCAAATAAATATCAATACAATTATATAGCAGCTATAATTAAACTTAATTTCAGAGAAAATATCAGCTTGTTGAAAAGATTTTGCATTCACCATTAAAACTTTCTAGGACCCAATAGGACTCATCTTTAAGCAATACAAAAATGAAAATAACCAAAAAACTAAAAAATGTGATTGTGCAATTTAAGAATAAATAATGACTGTATAAAAAATCGCCTGCAAAGGGTTCCTTTTGTTTAATTTCAAATTGTTTTTCATATGGGCAATATGTTCTATTAGTCACCAGAAAATCAATATAACCTAGTTATCAGACTTATATTCTTACCATGTGATCTATAAAACAGAATACAATGGAACGGAAGATTAAAATGCTTTCAATCTAATATAGAAAAAGCTTAATAGATGCAATGCTGTATTTTATCTCTTTGGAGTTAGAACTTCCCAAGGGAAAATGATTTTAATCATTTAATATTTTTAGATCCATTTTATGTACAATAGCCAATTATACATTCAAAATAGTGGTACTTCTAAGAGAAAAAAAAAACACTATTTTATAGAAATTTAAATTCCACTTGGTTTCCTACCCCAAAAAACAGCAAAGCAGGGTACCTACATTAAAAACTAACATGCTATTATCACTCAAAGAGTAAAATAAAAAAAAAATAAATAAAATCCTAAAGAACAAACTTCAGAGATCTTTCCCTTCCTTAAAATTACAGGATGATTTATTTTCCCCCTATCCCGCCCCCGGGCCTGGGGTCAATCTTATAAGGGCACTTTACAGTAGCACAGGGCACCAGGTCCTTGCCAATGCTTTCTACTTCTATGTCAATTTAGTCTTCACATGTTTCAGTCATTCTTGAGGGAATTTTCTGGACCCTTATTTTTGATTCACAGAAGACAACCAAATCCCTTACAAACAATAAGACCAGTTTTACAAAGATAAAAAGGGAGAAAATTTTACTAGACAAAGATATGCCTCCTAATCCCAGTCTGCCTCTCTAGTACATATATACATAGAGACTTGGCCAAAAATGAAAAATTGAATAGCATAAACAGTCCTCTCAAACTGTAATGTATACACAAATTACTCAGACATCTTGTTCAAAAAATAGATTCTGACTTAGTGAATGTTGGGTGGAGCCTGATATTCTGCATTTCTAACATGCTTTCAAGATCTGTTCTAGAGAGGACACAGCTCACTCAGTAGTAAGGCATTCACCTGTAGGTTCAGCTTTTGAGAAGTCTGGCTATTTCTTTTTAAAGTCCACTGTTAAGTTGAGATTTTAATTCCTTATTTCTTGGGAGTGGACAGTGTAGTGAATCTTTTTATCTTGTTGACCTTTTTGGAAAGCACCAGAAAATATTTATTATGCTTATTCTTTAAGAATGAAAGTAGAGGGCAAAACTCAGCCCAAACCCATAGGTTATTCTTCAAAATATAAGTGTATACCATTGGCCATATTGAGTCAAAACCTCTAGATTGATTCTGGGCCTCTGACTGGGAGCTGCAGCCTGTTTTTGGTTACTCTGGTGGACAGTTTTCCTGAAGAATACAAGGTGCTTACAAAACCCTTTCCAACTCATCTTTCAAGGACTATCTTGAGAAGCTGAGTCTAGGACAAGTTCTCTCCTTATAATAATTTCCAAGCATAAAAATAAGAGAATACATATATATGTATTCTCTGATTTTTATTTTATATATATAATATATATATAATATTTATATTATATATATATAATATTTATATATATATATATATATATATATATATATATATATATATATTAGAATTTTGCATTTCTAGGATTTTTGGCTCCCTTTGAGAACAACAATTTTTTCCTCAGGAAAAAATTCACATATATAGACATATGTAGCATTTTATATTTAACAACAAGCAGTTCACAGCACTTCAAATTCTAGATTTTACCTTGACCCTCAAATTCACCCT